>NW_015539818.1:45571-55334 GCF_001515605.1 Sinocyclocheilus anshuiensis | reverse complement strand
CAGAGGTGTTCAGCTGGGATTAGGACTTGGCGTTATGCAGACCAATCAAGTTCTTCCACCCTGACTAAATCAATCTTTTTTTTTTTTTTTAACCTTGCCTTATACACAGAGGCATTGCTGTGTTAGAATAGAAAAGGGTCCTGTCCAAACTACTGGTATAAAATTAGAAGCACACAATTCCATAGAATATCATTATATGCTTAAACATTAAGATTTGTACTCATGGAAATTACTAGAATAGTCAAACCTGTTCATTAGAAGGGGTGTCCCAATACTTTTGGCAATATAGTGTGTAAGCCAGCCTAGCTATTCAAAATCTTTGTCTGCAATTTAATAATATTGACCTATTACTTTTGCTATTGCTTTTGACCATTAGGTATCAGTAACATAATTCACTCATTTCCTTTTCTATGTACATCGACTTTTTGTACCACACTATTCTGCTGATATGGAATGAGTTTGACTACTTAATCTGTTAATAAAATAGAAATGCTTCACTGGGGCAAACAAAAAAAATCCTAAAATAATAAATAGGATACCCCATAGCAGCATTTCCAGCAGTATCCAACATTTCTCAATCATGACCTTACTAGCTAAATGTGACTATTAGCTTAATAGCTGTATTCCTTGTTTGCTAGCTACCTATGCACATACAGCATAACAATGTTAAAATGTTCTACATTATGAACCTTAACCCAAAAACCTCTAACTTCATACACTTCATATAATTTCTTAGCTGTATTCCTTGTTTGCTAGCTACCTATGCACACACAGCATACAATGTTAAAATGTTCTACATTATGAACCTTAACCCAAAAACCTTTAACTTCATACACTTCATATAATTTCTATTACTACTACTACTACTACTGTTACTACTAATAAAACAGATCTCTGGGGGCCCCACAAGTGCGTGGGCCCTTAGAATCGTCCTAATCTTCCCCCACTTAGCAGCGCCCCTGCAAACATGTATATTTATTACAACTTTAGTTGAACTTAAGCACTGCTTTGGCACAACTAAAATGCATTTAGTACAAAATTAGTTGTTCCAATCAGACTTTAAGTATACCAATTTATAGTGTGCCACAAATACATTTAGTTATACTAAAGTACATATGAATAAATTCTGCTTAAGTATAATATTTTTTTTCACTAGGGAGTACAAGCTTAATTTGTAAGTTGCTTTGGATACAGGTGTGCAGAGTCTGTTTAAACTGAACACATACGCTGTTTTCACTACCTCCTTCCACCGCTGCTCAGATATGTTTATCTTCTATCACTATTTGCACCCGTGTGAATAATATGCTATTTAGTGGTATTTAAAGTGGTGCAAACAGTGGCAATAGATAGACCAAAAATGTCTATTAAATTCAATGTAAATGTATGTCTTAATTTGGGCCCTGACTTGTTTAAAGCTAGTCACAGTTTGCTAATGCTTGACCTGACATTTTTTTAAAAAGAGGCAATGTTATATTAGAAAAAAATACATAAATCACCAAGGATATCTCAGATATCCCCATACGACATCTGTGGATGTGCATAATTTTTCATGAGATACTGGAATATGACAAATGTGTTGGAATGTTACATCAGCGGGGTAAATATTTGAATATTACTGGAGCTAAACCTAAAAAGGTCCCACTAACCTTTGAAAATGCCCAGAAGCTAGCAACTGACTTCAGCACTTTAGTTGGGCATTTCTGAGGAAAAATATTGATAGATTAGTTGATGAAATGTTTGTGAGGCTTATGGCAGTGTTCCTTAATATTAGAGTTAAAACGTGTTTTGAAGAGCCACCACATTCCAGATTTGAACATTAACTTACTCATTAACTAATGCTTTCTAACAATGTATTTTTAATAAACTTGGTATGTAATGCGACTGATTTATACTTTCATATATTTTCATTATTCTTGTTATAGTATCAGTGTGTTCTATCTTAAATTTGTTTTTAATCAGTATTTATTTATTTATGCATATCTTTTCTCTTTAGGACCATGTTTATGAGTTGCTCAACACAATAGATGCCAGCCAGTGCTACTTTAACATAGTAAGTATGACTCTTGAAGACAAGATAGAAAATCAAAAGAGGCAGGAGATGCTTTTACATGAATCTGTGGTCATAATCCATTTCAGGCTGTAAATTTTGACTTCACCAAGAACTACCTGGACCTTATCGTCACCTACGCCTCAGTCATTTACATGTTGTCTCGCATCGATGACAAGAAGGCAATTGTCGGAATGTATAACTGTGCATATGAGTTCTCAAATGGAAACAGGTAACACACCATGTGACCACATTTTTAGACACAGTCACAGTGCTTTTGGACGGTTGTATGTACAAACATTCTCATAACAGTTCATAAGTATTTTACAGTTTGGTGGCAAACAAACTCACACAATTTCATATCATTTTCCTGTTTGGCACATTTGTAAATCTCATTCATTTGTTTTTGTACAATCTGCTCAAAGGGTATCTGAATCTCTAAGGGTTAAGTTTGGTGGTGGACCTTCATGGTGACTTTTTCCTACAAATCATATGTTTTCATATAAAATCGGTTTAAATCTGTATGTATATATATATATATATATATATATATATATAAACTCCAGTTTATGGATTCAGACGTTGTAAATGGCTTTTCTTTCAGATAATGTGATGTCAGAGCATTTGCCTAGGTTGATCATTTCCAAAAATATTGGAAATGTAAATGTGGCTTTTCCTGGCTACGTTTCTTTTTGTATATGTTTATGTATCTTTATGTATTCTGATAGTCATTGTCTAAACATAAATCTACACAAACTTACATTTAAGCAACATAAACAACTGACTTGTATTCAATGTCTTGTAGTGGATTCTCATAACCAGGACATTGTTTTATCACTCTTTTTTGCTCCCATTAATGTTCAGTTTAATTCAACTCTGCATTGTATTACATTCTGAAAATTCATTTAATTTTCACACAGCCAAACGTGAGGGTTTTACTGAGCAGATTTATGCAGTCAGAGACAGATAATAGTTTTTCTTGAAGACTAGATGCAAAACATTCACTATTATATATTCTTGTAGAACAATTATACTCTTTCACAAGCATTTTGATTATTTATATCCATCAATCTAAATCAGGGCTGTGAGTTTAACGCGTTAACTTAATTAATTAGTTATGAAAAAATAACGCGATTAAAATATTTTAACGCGGTTAACGCACTGGCCCCGACCCCAGACCTGACAGGTCTGGGGGCAGGGCCAGTGTACGTCACTGTACGTCACAGTGTACGTCATTTTGCATTATACAGTTGACTGTTGACAAATATGTTGCAGGACAACAACTCGCTCCCATTAATGTTCAGTTTAATTCAACTCTGCATTGTATTACATTCTGAAAATTCATTTAATTTTCACACAGCCAAACGTGAGGGTTTTACTGAGCAGATTTATGCAGTCAGAGACAGATAATAGTTTTTCTTGAAGACTAGATGCAAAACATTCACTATTATATATTCTTGTAGAACAATTATACTCTTTCACAAGCATTTTGATTATTTATATCCATCAATCTAAATCAGGGCTGTGAGTTTAACGCGTTAACTTAATTAATTAGTTATGAAAAAATAACGTGATTAAAATATTTTAACGCGGTTAACGCACTGGCCCCGACCCCAGACCTGACAGGTCTGGGGGCAGGGCCAGTGTACGTCACTGTACGTCACAGTGTACGTCATTTTGCATTATACAGTTGACTGTTGACAAATATGATGCAGGGCAACAACTCCATAAATGCAATTATGCCTCAAAATTCAAGATAATGGGGCAAAAATGCTCCTGTATGAGTTTTTGTCTAATTTTGTTTCTTTTTTTTGTTATCACGATAAGCGATATCACAGCGAGATAAAGCAGCGAGAGCAATATCACACGAGTGCTGTTTGTACCGAGTGCAAATGTGATTTTATACAACAGTACAGTAAATGAGAAGTTAATATTGTGTTATTTTTTAAACACAATATTGTCTGTTTTTGCTTAGTTTTGCCAACAAAAATATTACCTATAAAGCCACAGCAGAACTGTTGTGTGTCTGTGAGCAACACAGCGGTGTTTAGTTTCTGAATGAATCCTCGTTTTGAAGGAATCGTGTGAATCAATGACTCAAAGCCCCATTTATAAAGAGAGTGAGCCGTACTTCATTCCTGAATGAATCAGCCGTTTGAATGTATGAATGACTCATATAGACATTTAACGCCACCTGCTGGCATTTTTAGTTTCTTATTTAGAATATCATTTTATTTAAAAAAAAAAAAAAGGAAAAAATGAAGAAAGAAAAAAAAAACCTTTAAAGGAATAGTTCACCCAAAAATGTTAATTATGTCATCATTTACTCAAACCTGAATGACTTAGGCTACTTTCTTTTGTGGAACATAAAAGAAGGTACTTTGAAGACTGTTGGTAACAAAGCTGTTTTGGTTACCAATGTCTACTTAATACTTTTTCATTTAACACAAAAATAGCATTAAATAATCTTTTGGGGGTATTTTCACTCTCATTTAACACAAAAATAGCTTTAAATAATCTTTTGGGGGTATTTTCACAGCCAAATGTAATTTGCAATTAATTAGATGAAATGAGATAATCTAATTAATTAGATTAAAATTTTTAATCAACTGACAGCCCTAATCTAAATACATCCACATTATCAACTGGCTGGCCAGAGATTTTTTTTTGGCTTGTATCTGTCTGTTTAAGCAGCCAAAAGTCCTTGGCTCAAAAACATAATACAAATGCAGAAAGATTTATGTGAGGGTAATAGAATATCAGAAATATATATAATAATACACTATATGATTGTGTGTGTGTGTGTGTGTGTGTGTGTGTGTTATAACTATGTGCAGTGATCCCTCATTCCCTCGACTTGGTCAGATGCTTATAGAGTACGACCATCCCTGGAAAAAGCTTTCAGAGGAGTTTGGTCCCCACACCAAGGTCAGTCCCCTTTCGATACCATTTTAGATACCAAACATATTTGCATATGTTTAAATGCTGGTAACAAAATTATTTTATAGACAATTATATATACAAAATAATGTTCTTATGACATGCAAAATCAGTATTTTCAGTCTGCCCTTTCATCCTTTTATCAGCATCAGTCTTATTATATTCTAGTGCTTAGCACGTACAGCATAGTTTCTGTTTGCTGCGCAGCCATGTTAAAGAGAAATGACAACCTAGTGAATATTGGATAGATTTAACTTAAGCATAGTCATTCTAGTCTTAAAGTGATTCAGTTGCAGGGTTAATATGAATAGCTGTGCTGTTGCTCAGTCTGTGACAGAGGCTCTCCTCTCACTGCTCATGGTGTATCCGCGGAGGAATCTTTCTGCTGACCAGTGGCGCAGCGCTCAGCTCTTGTCTTTGCTGGCATCCCCCGCTGCCATGCTCAGCCCTGCATGCTGTGACACAGTATGTACATCTTCCACTGTGCAGATCATCAGTTATCGGTTCAGCTGTGTGGTTTAGCTTGGCTTTTTACATTGATTATACAATGCCATTGCAATCCATGAGGTCATGATCAGTAAACAGTTGTGCATTTGGCTGTTTGTATAAAGGACTGACACTGAACATTGTTTTCAGATGGCTTGTGAGTATCTGTCCATGGAGGCGATGGAGCGCTGGATCCTCAGTGAGTATCTGTTATGTACAAGGAGTCATGCAATTTCAGTACAATCTTCCAATATTTGTTAAATATGTCAACATCACTAGACGAATCATGAAAAACCATGCTGAAGTAATATTTTATGTTCATAAACCAAGACAGCTGCTCTAGCTATGTCTCTGAATCAACAGTGGAAACACTTTGGGTTTGTGTCATTTCACTGGACTCAAAAAAAAAAAAAAAGCATGTGAGAACTGTGAGAAAGTTGCTGCTGTCGCTTTCTGCCAAAACCACTCACCTTTCTGTCCTACTTTGCTCACCTATAATTATTATACGCTATATTTGATTTAAATAAAGAAAATAAATGTTAAAAAGTGAAAGTATAGTGCACTGGTAGTCTGACTGGGGCTGTTAGAGAGCAAGTAACCACAGAAGCAACAAATAAAACATTGAACTTGGGTCTCATTCACTATCAGTGTGTGAAATCTGTGTACAAATGGTTACACAAAGAAATCATGATTTTGCATTCAAAATGTGTTTTCTGTTATCTTATGGTTGTCAGTTGGCTTCCTGTTGTGCCATAGCAGTCTAAATACCAATGCTAACTCTCAGAATTTTTGGAAGATGGCCCTCCGTAACGGCCTGTACATCACAGTCATCAGAGACGAGGTTCTCAACATACACAAGCTCTCGGAGGACTTCTTCGACAGTCTCAAAGGGTAAGGCATGCAGACAGTTCACCGCAGACAGCATGTATCAATAGCCTGTCACTCAGTAAAGGAATGCTTCTTTAAGATTTTATCGTATTCACAGAATTATTTCTTATAATGTAAACAGTCTATCTTCACATTTGTTTATTTCCAGATACAGTAAGCGCATTCCTGACATCAAAGAATGTAAAGAGTATGTCATCATTAACTGGTGAGCATCTTAAGTATTCCAAATGTCCCAAATGGGCATCAAGATTTTAATAGACTCCAGACAGCAGACTAAATGTTCACCCATCTCACGGGTTTTCCAGCGGGGCACTGCGGAGAGAGAAGCGCAACTTCCTGAGAAATGCCCTGAAGGAACTTACCAAAGTTTTGGAAGATGAACCTGCATTGCTTGGACCCAAGGTTTCAACTGGTCTTTTACTTTATTATTAGCAGTAGTAGTAGGTTTTTTAATTAATTAATTAATTAATTAATATTATTTTTGCTATATTTAAATGTGAAATAATTGCAATAATGTAGTGTGGTAGGACACACATGAACTCAGATCTCTGTAGCATGAACTGAACAGTATATGTGCTTCCTATAGGCTTTGTTTGTGTTCATGGCGCTGTCGTTCTCCCGTGATGAAGTGCTCTGGCTTGTGCGTCATGCTGAGAACATCCCCAAAACCAAAACCCCGGAGGACTACGCAGATTCGTAAGTTTTACTGAGCTACAGTATGTGAGGAGCATTCCACAGTATTTAACTAAAACACAATCAATTTATTTTTCATATTTCATTACTGTCACACAATAGTAAAATCTGTATCACATATAAAAGCAGTTCAAATTGATGAAAGCTGTGATCAGACAAAAATGTAGTTTGCTTTTTTTCTTTTACTTTCTTTTTTTCTGCCTTTTTAAGTTTTAAAGTAGTCAAAAATGCCTCTAACTGAAGAATCACACATTGTTATATTATGTCTGCTATGAAGGTTGCTATTACATTTTCTAAAATTAAAAGTGAAGCACTGGTGACTTTGTAAACTTGGAAAGACTATTATGGTAATATTCACTTCCCAGATTGTTGTGTGAAATGCGCCATCACATGAACCTTTCATATCCTAAATGTTTTTTTGTACAGCCAGATGGCAGAGCTCCTCTACTACATGGAAAAGCTGCGCACTCTATTGGCTCAACACAGATATGTTATACAACGCTACCATCTTCAGTACTTGTCACAGTATGATGCTCTAGCGCTGAATGACACCATTCAGGTACTCCGACACATGGCACCGCTCACTGAAGCACAAAAAATGTTCTGCATTGCTATAAGAAGGTTTGCAGTTTTGCTTTATTTTCTATCTTCTCATTTCAGGGAATGTACGTCTGTCCGGAGGAAGAATCAGTTCTTATGTCATCATTTGTCTCAACTCTGTCTGCAATGCTTCTCATTTCAGGGAATGTACGTCTGTCCGGAGGAAGAATCAGTTCTTATGTCATCATTTGTCTCAACTCTCAAGTCTCAAGCACTGTGAGTTCTCTTTCTGATTTCTCTAAACAGGCTATATACTCTGCACATAGGTAGCGGCAGTACAGTGTTTTTAGCGAGTGTTGTGACTGCTTAATTGGGTTGGATTTGTTTGGGTTTGTAAACGCTGAAATTAGACAGATTTCATACATGTGAAAGACATACATGTGGCCAAGTATGGTGACCAATACTTGGAATTAGTGTTCTGCATTTAACCCATCCAAAGTGCACACACACACAGCAGTGAACACACACCCGGAGCAGTCCCGGAGCAGTGGGCAGCCATTTTTGCTGCGGTGCCTGGGGAGCAGTTGGGGGTTTGGTGCCTTGCTCAAGGGCACCTCAGTCGTGGTATTGAAGGTGGGAGAGAGCACTGTACATTCACTCCCCCCACCTACAATCCCAAACGAGACTCGAACCCACAACCTTTGGGTTATGAGTCCGACTCTCTAACCATTAGGCCACGACTTCCCCCGAATGTGTATGTGTGGTTTAAGGTACACTTCATATTTGAGAAATAGATATGATATGATTGAAATAAATATTGCTCAACTGCCATCTTACAGCGTCTTTGATAAAAATGTATAGCATGAATTCAAATACAATAGTTACATACAGATTTATTTGCTTTCTTAATACTCTGGTGATCTTTTTATACAGTGGATGCAGGAGAAGAATTTGACCTGAAACCATTCAGACTGGACTGGTTAAGACTGCAGGTATGGCTTAAGCAAAACTGAATTCATCTGAAGCCTAAATAAGAAAGGAAAACAGGCAAAAATGAAATTCTGCAGGAAGATCTTTGGACACACACTTTCATTCATTTACTGTGGCTGAAGTTGAAATGTCCTGAATACTTTTTAAATGAAAATATGAGGGGAGCTTGTTCATCTAATCAATAAGATCTCACAGAAGAATACAGTAGGAAAATGCTTACCTCACTGTATCGTTACTGCTACATCTTGAACCATGTTTCTTTATTTAATTACAGCACGTCAAATTTACATATATCACCCACTGGAAAACCAAACAGGGCTAGTTTTTAACCCAGCTAGAAAAATGTGGTTTTGTGTTTCTTTATTATTATTATTATTATTATTATAGCAATTTATTTAGCAATTTAAAGTAATTTTTATTTAAAACTTAGTCTTTCTTTCAATTTTGCACATAATGTATAACATAGAATACATAGATACATTCACTATGTTTGTTTTCATGGCTTTCAATTTGCACACTTGGAGGACAACATTGGGTAGGATGGAATAATTTGTCGGTGTTCTTTTCAGTAAAATAAAGACGATTACATCTGATTATTCGAAGAAATAATCAGCTAGTTAATCAGTTAGCAAAATAACTTTACTTGCAGCCATATTTTGTATAAACATGTCTGCCAAATTAATAAATGCAAGAAGTACACACTCAACCAGACTACATTATCCATTATATCTCTAAGATGCAATCACAATGATCCATCAAAAGTTATGCCAACCATTACAGATCTGATGACCCAATGTTTTTGCATTCATCAGGCTTACACCAGTATTGGTAAAGCTCCTCTGGCACTCAAGGACTACCCTGAGCTTGCCAAGGTCATGAACATGGCCCAGTTTCACACTAGGATGATGGACAATGTGAATGAACTCCTCTGTGAGACGGCTGATCTCTCTATCCTCTGGTGAGTCACTTCTGAGTCATTGAGTGAAGCTGTGACATTAATACAGATGTACATTTGTGTTTTGTGGTGTAAGGATCATCCACACGTTAAAAATAAATATGACAATAAAAATAGAAATTCTACAATTTGTTAGGTTTGCTGAATTAGCTTTTTTTTGTTCTGTATAAAGAAATTATCCTGGCTGCTCTTTACTATAAAATATTATTAATGTTTTATTTCTT
>NW_015539818.1:44613-45404 GCF_001515605.1 Sinocyclocheilus anshuiensis | reverse complement strand
GTCTCCAAAATTACAAAAAGCACATCTAATTATCATAACAGTTTCCATATGACCCACACTCTACATTTCAAGGGCCAGATTTACTAAACAGGGCAAATTAGCATTAGAGCTCATTTCCATAAAAGCTCAGATGGGAGGGGGAAATTCTGCGTGTGATTTACTGATAATGCACACATTAAAGTCACCATGAAATCAAAATGGAAAATTCTTATTTTTTTATGGAATACTGTAGTGTTTATTATAAATAATTTATCCGTGCTCTTCATTATTTTTTTTTTAAATTCATGTGCCCTCATAATCATTAATCAGAAACGTTAACCTCCCCTCCCCCTCAAAACGACTCATCTTCTCTTCAGGTCACGAGCTATGGTGCAAGGGCGGAGCTAGTGACGTGAGGGGTAAACGCTGGGATAAACGACAGGGGGAAAAGCTAAAGCTGATGCTTCACTTTATAGCACTGACACCAGTCATGAGGGAGTACGTTACCCCTAAACATTGAAAAGATATTAGGATATTACGACAACATTACGCTTAGGACATCGCAAACTAATTTTTTTCATGAATATGACTTAACCTGATGGAGGATGCGCACATTCAGGCAGTCTCTCTCTCTCTCTCTCTCTCTTGCGCACGCGCATGCGCTGTTAGGCATGATTTGTGCTGTTGATCGTCATCGTCATCCTTAATAAATAAAACATTTATTCATGCTTGGGTGTCGGCTGTGAATCCAGTGGAGAGAAATCACCCACCACTAACTGCAAACTGGCATTCAGATCTGCCTCCATTTTGTT
>NW_015539818.1:37737-44316 GCF_001515605.1 Sinocyclocheilus anshuiensis | reverse complement strand
CTACCATGGACAGCTGACTCCTAAAGTTTTTGATATTCTGCATATTCTGTGTGGTGATCAGTTTACAGCAGTGATAGAAATTAATCTTTTCCAATAAGTTTAAGTTGATTTTTACCTTTTATGGGCATTTTTACCTTCATAAAGCCATTTTGCTAAAAGTGTGCATCATCTTTTCAGTCAAATTCTTAAATTGAATCAGTCAATTAGAATAATAAGTCATTTGGGCTGTTGCAAATGAAATCAGTATTGACAAAATTAATCTTTGCAATGCAGAGGAAACACAGAAGCTGCATCTGAAGTGACATTTAGATGCATTTACGCACTGTTTAATGCAGGACATGAATGCATTTAACCTGCAGTTACAAATGCATTAAAACTGTTTTAATATTTTAAACATAAAACATCGAATACTGATATTTGAAATTATATTAAAAAAAAAAAGATACTTTAAATGTGAAATTAAAACTGCCAGTAGGTGGCAGCAAGTCACTGTTAATTAGTGAGTCATTGCGATTGAACCGAATCATTTAAACGCTTGATTCATTGTTGCATTTGCAACAAACAGCATCATGTTGCTCAGAGACGCAAATTGGAATTATATTTGTTGGCAAATAGAGTAAAAACAGGCAATATTGTGTCTAAAACGTAAGTGTCTTAATATTAAATTCTTGTTTATTGAACTGATGTATAAAATCAAAATCACATTTGTAATCATGCTGCTTTTTGGTGGAAAAAACGTCAGTCTTCACGTGATACTGATTAACTATAAGAAATGATATAAATATATACATTTCAGCCCCCATATCTTGAATTTTGTGATCATTCTAAATGCATTTTGATAAACTGAATCATGCAGTGAAAGAACGCACACTGGTCTAACCTACTAGACTTCCTATTGCCTTAGCTAAACTTTAGCTAACTTACATGGTAGCTCTCATGAGTCAAGGATTTAGCAAGACAAATTAACTATTTTTGCCTTTTGTCTTTTGGATAATTAGCTGTAAATTCGACGCACAGGTAGCTTAGTCTTTTGTTCATCACCACTCACCTCCACAGCAAGACAAATACAACTGGAAAGGGAAGGAGGCTCTCTGCCTGTTTGTGATGTACATGTTCCGATCGTGCTACACTGCTGTGCTGCGCGCAAAGATGCGGAGGGGAGAAAGGCATCGGAACTCAACAGTCTTTCAACATTTCCTGACCTGACCTGATATCTCGATTTTTTATTTGTTTGACAGGGAAAGCTGTGCGCAAAACAGAAACACGCTCATGCACACATATATACTGTACATATATTAATTTATTTAAAAAAATAAATTAAACATTTAAAAATGTAAAACTCCTCTGAAAAAAAGGGCACTTGCTCTGGAGGAAGAAAAAGGGCAGGTGCTCAAGCCCCCTTTGATGTCTATATGTGCACGTTCCTGTATTCCCCTCCCATAAATTTTGTGTCTGGAAAAGAAACTCCTACAAATGCAAATTCAATGAGTTCAGTCGCAAAAACAACTGTGTCCACGCCTTTTCAGCGATAATTCTTCATTGCGCATCTTTAGTAAATACTGACAATACTATTTTAATGCCAAAAGATGTTTTGCGCTGGCACAAGCTGTTAGTAAATCTGGCCCCTAATCTTCTAAAATCATGTGATAGGCTTGTGTGACATCTGTTTTGTTATTCACAGATAATTTTCCCCTCTGCAGATGCTTTGAAATAGAGTCCAAAATTTTATTAACCACACAAATGCTACATTGACACCATTTGACCCCAAACTGTGTTGGTTCTTGCATGTTTCCATTGATGTTAATGACATTTCAGAGCTATAGGTGTCATGATGAGTCAATGGCGTGAGGATCCATTTGCAGCTTTTAATAAATGTAGACACAGTCGTACAGGTAATGGTCGATAAACAGTAACAGGGTTATCAGAGATGAGACAAAGGTAAAGTAACAAGACAGGCAAGTGATCGGGGCTGGCAGCAAGCAGAGTAAACAACAGTCCAAAAAACAGGGCAAGAGAGTCAAAAGGCAAGCAGCGGAGAATCCAAAAACGAGAGAAACAGTCCAGGGTCAAACACAGTAATCCAATAGAGAATATGATAACACTCAGCAATATCAGCCGGAGCAAAAACAAGACTTCACGAAGAGTGAATGTGAGACAGAGGCTTAAGTAGTCCCATAAACAAGCATCAGGTGAGCTCGTAATCAAAGTCAGGTACGGGGTGATGGGAAATGGAGTTTGAGGGGAAGAGTCAATAGGCGACCTCTGGTGACGATCAGGGGGAACCAGAGAGGCCGGATTCGTTAAAATAGGTTTCAAATGCCAATCAGAGGAGAAGATTTTGTCTAATGATTTGCCACACAGAAAATCATATTGAGACCATGAATACGGAGTGTGCTCCACAGAAGAATACTTTTCTTTAGGGACTCATTTAACCACAAATACATACAGTACACTGTTACACAGTACACAGTACACCATTCTCAATTCATATGGTTAAAGTTACCATGACCAAATCAAGCAAGTGATATTTTTATTATCATTCCCAACTGTTGAAGTTTGCATCATCTGTAAGTCTTAAAAAAAATGCAGAGATACAGAAAATGATTTTGAGTTGACATGCCTGTAATGTTTCAGTTTCCACGCACGTGTGTTTGAGAAGCCGTTCTCTCAGAGCAGTGAGGATGTGTCCATGCAGCGCAACCTTACGGCTTTCCCGGTCATCTGTTCACACTTCAGTCAGTGTCTCCATCCTCTCTGTCCAGAAGAGGTCAGTACTGTTAGCCTGGCTTGCCAATCTATTAGACTTCTCTAATACGCATATAAGTAAGCTTGACCAGCTTGATCGTGCAAGACACTTTTTAGATATTCTTATTCTGTGGGCCATATGGGCCAACTGATTCACACCTTTACAGACAAAGTTAATTGCATCTGAGGGACTGTGACAATGTAAATGCACCTGACTAAAGATAACTGAAATACATATAATATTTCAGTACTGAACCACACATACTTTGACAGCATATCATTCGTAATGCCATTACTGGGTCGATTTCCTTGTTATTGTGACCACTATTTATGGAATCTATTATTGCCCTCAGACTGTCCAGGTATCCATCAAGCATCTTTTATTATGAACTTTGTGATAAAAACATTAAAATTTGCTATCTTGTATCTCACAGCCCATTTGTGGAATCAAAATGATTTTTGTTCCAGTATCATCTAGATTAGGGATCCTCAAATCTGGTCCACGAGATCCACTTTCCTGCAGAGTTTAGCTCTAACCCTAATCAAACACACCTGAGCAAGCTAATCAGTGTCTTCAGGATCATTAGAAAATCACAGGTAGGTGAGTTTGATCAGGGTTGGAGCTAAACTCTGCAGCACATTGGCCCTCCAGGGCAAGATTTGAGGAACCCTGATCTAGATAATATATGCCACATTTAGTACTAATGGCCAAAAGTGTGGGATTTTAATGAAAGTTTACCACAGATCATTTTCAAAGGAAAATCTGGAACACTATTTGCACTACTACTAAATGATGTTCTGTCATATGTTTCTTGTTAAATGCATGCGTGTGCATGGACTAGACTGAAGATATAGAGAATCAAAGCTTGAAGCTGTGTGTGACCTTTCTGGAGGAGATTTCCCATCAGACGTGTACGGCTGTGCTGGAGATATGTGCTGAACAGTGTAACCTACATGAGAAGGTACATTGCAAGGTTGCTTAAAACATAGTCATGATTCAGTGTGACTTAAAGTCATGGGGATCAACCAACATAAAATCTAATTAAAATTAATAATTAAAGGGGTCTGGATTTAGGCTTAAGATATAATATCAGACATCGATATCTCTGTATGAATATTATAGAGTGGACAAGCATTCTGCAGAATAAAAAAAAACTTTATGAAGAGCAAATGGTTTTTAAAAGGAAAAAAAAAAACCCTGAGATTTCCCGTCAGACGTGTACGGTTGTGCTGGAGATATGTGCTGAACAGTGTAACCTACATGAGAAGGTACATTGCAAGGTTGCTTAAAACATAGTCATGATTCAGTGTGACTTAAAGTCATGGGGATCAACCAACATAAAACCTAATTAAAATTAATAACTAAAGCGGTCTGGATTTAGGCTTAAGATATAATATCAGATATTGATATCTCTGTATGAATATTATAGAGTGGACAGGCATTCTGCAGAAGAAAAAAAAGCTTTATGAAGAGCAAATGGTTTTTAAAAGGGAAAATAAAACAGACAAGAAAGTAAAACCATTGTAGGATACTATATCATCTACACTCACAGTCATAAGCATGCAGTGTTTTTCAGCTGTGTTGTGCTGTGTTTTAGTTATTGCCCAAACACAGTGCTGAGACCATCAGTACAGCACGCAATAAAAAACTGAAGAAGTCGTTACCAAAGAAAGGAGACGTGCCTAAAGAGAAACCAGGGACGGAAAGCCTCAGGAAGGACAGAGTCATCGTCACAAAGTATGTATAATCTTGCAGTATCATTATAATAACAGTTAGCTGTAGATATGTACACTCACTGGCTCTCTTCTCTTGTAGTCTGGATAAGATGCACCAGGCACTGACAGAACTGTGCGCTTCCTACAGTATCTGTGCTGATTTCACCGTGTTCAAACACATCATTGTACCTGCTGAATTCCTGCTCGCACAGCTGGAGATCAGACTCAACAAGTATTGCTCATTTTTAAGTATTTACTATGAAACTGCACTGTTGACAAGATGAGTTTGTTGAAAATCCTCTCAGGTACACACTGTGTCTTAAAGGAATACCCAAGTCCCCCCTTTTTTTTGAGATTGCAATGACGCACTTACAATGGAAGTAAAAGCAGAATGAAGAAGTGTATCTTTTTAGGTGTTATATTATCATGCAACGTTATAAAATTGGACATAACTTTACACAGAAAAGGTTTTCACACTAAAATCATGTTAACACGGATATTGTTCACGCCTTGTGGTTATTCTTATGAAGCTGTGTATTTTAACTCTTACAGATTGGCCCCATTCCCTTCCATTGTGCGTGCCTCACTCTAATCTAGACTTTATTCTAGGTTTTTGAACCCAGAATATTCCTTTAAAGGTTGTTTGAGAGAGAGTCAGCCTTCACAACTGTAAAATGTAAATGAAAAAGCATTCGCTAAAAACACACGAGTCTGATAAATCATTTATCATGCACTGCTTTGTTCATTCAGCATTACAGTGACCTAACGAATAGAGGTTTACAGGGTTATTGTGCAGATGGCCAATTATAACCAGAGAACTCACGAAATCGCCCAACCCTCTGACCTGCTGGCTGGGATTCAGGCATATGTTACAAGTCTGCACAGCCTCAGCTGCTACATCAACATTGATGTCACAAGACTGGTAAAGAACGTCTTGTTGCAGCAGATGCAACCGCTGGACTCATATGGAGCACAGACCATCACAACACTCTATATAAATTGGTAAGTCCTCATGAAAATGTATTAGCTTACAGGGCCATTCCTTCTAAGCTGAGACTTTCCCTCACTACCAATAGGCTGTGGATCAGTGACCACCTTTCATGAAATCAAACCAAACTGGTTCCACTCTGACCAAAATGTGCATGTGCCCGGTGTACACAAATGCATGAATGAACTCAATGACATTCAAAAGTTTTTCCTGTACTCTTTTTTTCACAACTCGCTGCCACCAGTCTCTGCTCCTGACCTTCGTCCAGAGACAGCCATTCAGTTCATGTTCACATCAAGTGTGTCTGATATGTCCTGAAAAGTGACACCAAAGCATTCACCCCTGGTGGCTGGCTGCAGTATAGTTAATAAACCCTGCGCTCTCAATCTAAACAAATTAGACCAATTAAACACATAAGCCAAACTAAAAATCAAATTGCACTTAAAGTAATGTTTTTCCCAAAGTTCTTATCATGCAGAGGTATGCTGTAGAGTTTGTTTTTCTAATTAGTTTGTTTTTTGTTAGTTATTTGATGCAGACTTGGACTCCAAATTACGTCATCGGCGCAAGATGACAGCCCCTATACCTGGAACATTTTGGCTTCACTTTTCTATAGTGGAAGGAAGCGGAGACGCGTCATCCATCTTTTTTTACAGTCTATGGTTCACATACGATAACAACAAGTGAAAAACAATGCGGGCAGACACAAAAACACTTTCGGTTTGAATGGCTGTGTAATGTGGGGTTTGGGTTTTGTTTCATGTTCATGTTTTCATGTCTTTTATTTTGTAATTATTTCATGCTGTTAGTGTCATGCTTCCCTTGCCCTCTTGTCTTCATGCCATTGGTTCCTCTGTTCTTTGTGTCATGTTCTGATTGGTTGTCCTAGTCATGTGTCTTGTTTCCCATTGGTTTGTTCTTGTCATGTGACCCTCTTGTCTGCTATAAGTAGCCTTCATGTTCCCATTGTACCGGGTCGTGTAATTGATGTTGTAAACCGCTGTTTGTGAGTCTAGTCTGTTTATGCCTCGTCAAGTCTGTTCATGCCTCGTCAAGTCTGTTCTAGTCAAGTCTGTTCATGTCAAGTCAAGTCTGTTCATGTCAAGTCAAGTCTGTTCATGTCAAGTCAA
>NW_015539818.1:23717-37548 GCF_001515605.1 Sinocyclocheilus anshuiensis | reverse complement strand
ATATGTTTATATATATATATATTTATTTATGTATTTATGTATTTATTTATTTATTTATTTATATCAGGCAGTGAGAATGTTTTGAAGAAAATGACCATTGTTGGTGTGATTCTGTCATTTCGCTTCATGATCCAAGATGCTCTCGAGGAGGTGAATGTCTCTATTTATGTCTCATAATTAATGTTGAATTGGAACACATTGGATCAAGTGTTTTCTACATTCTTACAATAATATGCAATGTAATACTTGTAATAAATGTCAATATATATATGTTCAAGCTTTAAATAAGTACACTAATTATCTCTGCATTTGTCATTGTATGTGTAGCATCTTATAGTATATACAGTGGGTAAAATAAATATCGAACACATCACCATTTTTCTCAGTAAATATATTTCTAAAGGTGCTGTTGACATGAAATTTTCACCAGATGTTGGTAACAATCCAAGTAATCCATACATACAAAAGAAAACAATACAAATAAGTTCAGAAATTAAGTTCTATGTAATAAAATGGAATGACCTAGGGGAAAAGTATTGAACACGCTTACTGAAATTTATTTAATACTTCGTACAAAAGCCTTTGTTGGTAATGACAGCTTCAAGACGCCTCCTGTATGGAGAAACTAGTCGTATGCATTGCTCAGGTGTGATTCTGGCCCATTCTTCCACACAAACAGTCTTCAAATCTTGAAGGTTCCATGGGCCTCTTCTATGAACTCTAAACTTTAGTTCTTTCCATAGACTTTCTATTGGATTCAAGTCAGGTGATTGGCTGGGCCATTCTAGCAGCTTTACTTTCTTTCTCTAAAACCAAATGAGAGTTTCCTTGACTGTGTGTTTGGGATCATTGTCTCGCTGGAATGTCCCTCATTTCATCTTCATCATCCTGGTAGATGGCAGCAGATTTTTATCAAAAATGTCTCGGTACATTTTTCCATTCATCCTTCCTTTAATTATATGAATTTTGCCAGTGCTACAATGATGTGTTGGGGTGATGTGCAGTGCCATTTGACCTCCAAACATGGTGTGTATTATGGCATCCAAAGAGTACAATGTTTGTCTCATCTATCCAGACTATATTCTCCCAGTATTTAGCAGGCTTGTCTAAATGTTGAGCAGCAAATTTATACGAGTTTCAACATGTTTTTTCTTCAGCAATACAGCCTTGCATGGTGAGTGTGCATACAGGCCACAGCGGTTGAGTGCATTACTTATTGTACTTATTATTTTCTTTGAAACAATTGTACATGCTAATTCCAGGTCTTTCTAAAACTCTCCACAAGTGATCCTTGGCCCTTGGACAACTCTTCTGATAATTATTTTCACTCCTCTGTCAGAAATCTTGCGAGGAGCTCCTGGTCGTGGCCGGTTTATGGTGAAATGATGTTCTTTCCACTTCCAGATTATGGCCCCAACAGTGCTCAGTGGAACATTCAGAAGTATAGAAATCCTCATGTAACCAATGCCATCAGTATGTTTTGCAACAATAAGGTTGCGAAGGTCTTGAGAAAGCTATTTGCTTTCACCCATCATGAAATGTTCCTTGTGTGACACGTTGGTCACGAGACACCTTTTTCTAGGCCATCAGTTGGGACTGAACCAACTAATATTTATTTCCACCGACAAGGGGCAGGATTGCTTTCTAATTACTGATAGATTTCAGCTGGTGTCTTGGCTTTCCATGCCTTTTTGCACCTCCCTTTCTTCATGTGTTCAGTACTTTTTCCCTGTCTCATTCTACTTTATTACACAGAACTTAATTTCTTTGCTTTCTTTGTATGTATGGATTACTTGGATTGTTACCAACATCTGGTGAAAATTTAATGTCAACAGCACCTTTAGAAATATTTTTACTGAGAAAAATGGTGATGTGTCCAATACATATTTTACCCTCTGTAAATCATAATAAATGCATAACAGTTTTTACATGTTAGAATGTACTGCCTGGTTTATGAGTGAGCACAGGACGTAAGTCTACTGATCGTTTCCATCTGTAGATCATGGACAGACACTGCCCGTTTCTAATGAGACCCATCAAATGTCTAAAGGACTTCATCTACCCTGACGGTGACATCAAGGTAAATCACTGAGTCACTGCTACTGGAATAACATTTCTTCATTTAGCTTGTATCTGTCTGTAGGGAAGAGAGAAAGAGTAAACGCAAAACTTTGAACTTTGTGGGCTCTATCATACACCTGGCGCAATGCGGCGCCAGGCACGACGCAAGTGTTTTTTGCTAGTTTCAGCCTGACGCAGTTATCATTTTCATATCCTGCACCACGTTGTTTAAATAGCAAATGCATTTGTGCCCATTTGTGTGCCCATGGGTGTGCTGGTCTGAAAACGAGGTGTGTTCAGGCGCATTGTTGGTGCATTGCTACTTTGAGGCAACTGAAATAGACTGCGCCATTGACCAACTAAAACCTGGTCTAAAGTCAATGGCGCAGTAGTTTTTTCGTTATTTAAAGAGTGCGTTAGTAATATGCACCTATAGGCGGGTGCACAACGCGCATACACTCTGCTTATTACCCACACAGGGCAGGAGCACACAAACATGCCAAATATTAAAAATTACAGCAGAAATTAAAGTTTCATAGTTAAGTTTCATAACTGATTAATTTTACAACATTAATATTAATGTTTCCTGTTTATTGTGAAGCTGCTTTGAAACTATGAGTATTGTATAAAGCACTTCATAAATAAATGTGATTTGACTTGACAGAAATGTGTGACAAATTAAGTGCTTTTATTTAACATTTACATGTTGCTTTTTTCGCCATCACAAGAAATACCTCATCTCAAGACTTTTCTATTTTTGGATTATTTTTTTAGTTTTTTTTTAAGTGTAGGTGACACTCGGTGTGTATGAAATGGCTTCGGCAGCTGGTTTGCCATGTGAGATCGACCCTGCGCTGGTTTCAGCCATAGCAAACATGCAGACAGGTGAAGTCCCGATATAGAAGTTTGCCTGTCTGGAACGACATCTCTAGTTAATCTAATTTTTCCAGTATATTATTCATTATTCTCCTTGCCAGACAACTCATCCATTGAGGAGGAGTTCAAAATCACCTGCCTGCTGCTGGTTTTTATAGCTGTGTCTTTACCCACCCTGTGCCTGGATCCAAACTCATTCTACAGGCGAGAACGTGGAGGTAACGTTGGGCAGAAGAGCAGGAGTTGCACAAGGGGCAATGCAAAAGCAGTCTTATAACAAGCTAACAAAAACAAACAGTGCAAGGAGCAGATTATCACTGAATGTAGATAAACTCCAGAACGTCTTCACTTGCTTAGCTGGAGCAAAAACTTTATGACTGATGTATATTGACTTATATAAAAGGAAACAGACTTAACCTTGCATAACATGAGCTCCAATTTTCTGTGTATTACTAAAATATCAGTGCTTTGTTCACCATAACCAGCCTCATCATAGCTTTCTGACAGACCATATACAAGCCCAATATTTACCGTAAATGCAAATCTTTTAAGATGTATTTTGCTGAACTATTTCTGAAACTCAAATGAACTTGACTTGTTTTTCAACAGGTCACCAAAACAACATTCATTGCTTGGCAACTGCAGTTAACCATCTTGCTGCAGCTATGTTCACTGTCCAGAGAAAAAATATCCAGACTCAGCTTCAAGAATTCCTGAAGGTGAATGATACACCATTGAATGCACAGCAAGAATTCAGTATTTTACATTCCATACACTGACATAAAAAAATCAATAGCAAACATTTACTAAAAATCTTAGTAACGCTTCACAATAAGGTTCAATTTGTTAATGTTAGTCAACTATATTTGTTAACATGAACCAACAATTAAAAATTGTTTTAAAGCATGTGTTAATCTCAGTTAATGTTAATTTCATCATTTACCAATACATTATTAAAAAGAAATGTTGTTAATATTAGTATTATTAATAGTAGGACCTGGGCTAACACATTTGTATTTTTATTAACTAATGTTAACAAAGATTAGTAAATACTGTAACAAATATATTGATAATTGTTAGTTAGTGTTAGTTAATGCACTAATCATTAATCTGACCTTATTGTATAGTCTTACCAAAATCTTTTATCAAATATATCTGATTACGCTCATCTTGTAGGTGGCATCATCTATCTTACTGCAGTTAGGTCAGAATGTGGAGCGAGTGGAAATAAAGAACAGAGATTCAGTTTATCTCCTTCTACACATGGTAATAAACTTTTGGAGAGTAATATAATTATTAGAATTTTAAAAAGTTTATTATACAAATCTTACGTTTGTATTCTTTGGGTTGTAGATAGTGGAGCAGTCACCGTTCTTGAGTCAAGACATGCTGGAAATGTGTTTTCCATATGTACTCCTAAGAAATGCTTACAGAGAGGTGCACAAGACCTTCATCCACACTATGGGCTAAACTTATGAGGATGTGAAATCATGATTTTGTTTTTATTTATCATAGTTAAAGAATTTAAAATGATATTCAGCTGGTTCAATTTTTATTGTGGATGCCTGTATTTAAATAGATTCCAGTGGACTCTGCTGAAACTGGGGGGAAATAACAATATATAGAAAGGTGTTAGGAGAATTCAGCTGAATATATTAATCATTTAAGATTTAACCTAGTTTTCATTACGATTAATAACTGTATTTCCAAGTAGATCATTCTCACAAGCTGATGCATTATACAAATTCAATGATAACCATAATTTGTACATTTTGTTTTATCTACTTTGTTGCCTCAGAATATAAGCAGAAAACCCTCTATAATGCTAAAATAATTTCTAGACAATGACTGTGTTGTACAATGAGTGTGACTGAGCTGTACATTGCACATTTGTATTTGTTTAAACGCATTTAAATTAAAGCTTTTTCTAGAAATGATCAAAAATGTGATTTCAAATAAAAGTGAAAATGTCATTAAATAAAAATTAAAAAAAACTAGAGATATGCTTTTGTCTGTGTTGTTGTTCACGTATACTAGTGTGGTAATTTACATGAACAGATTTGAAAGGATATTTGTGTGGCGATATGGTAAAGGGAAAATTTCAACAATCTCAATGTAGCAGACTACGCCACCCTGTTACCAGGGAACTAACAATTACCCACAAAGGAGCACACAGGTTCACTAGTGCAAAGACGGCCCAAGACGTGGATATCAAAAATGCAAAACTTTATTTATGGGGCTTTTCCACTGCATGGTACGGCACGGTACGGCACGGTACGGCTCGATACGGTTCACTTTTGGGGGGGTTTCCACTGGGTACAGTACCTGGTACCTGGTACATTTTTTAGTACCACTTTGGTTGGGGTTCCAAGTGAACCGTACCGTTAGCAAAACGTGACGTGTAAACTCTGCTGATCACGGATTGGCCGAAGAGAATCGTCACTACCTGCGTCACTGAACTTGCGACACAAACACAAAAGAACCGCTAGATTTAAATCAGCACAGCCAGCGAAGGATCGAACGCAACTGTTTTGAACGAGCGCACCTTTTTTTTAACAACCAAAAAGTTTTGTTGTCTGTTGCGGAAGTACAGACGTTCCTCTCGTTGATAGCAGAGGAGCGGATCCAGCGAGAGCCGAACCGTGCCGTGCCGTACTGAGCCGTACCGAGCCGAGTCGTACCACGCAGTGGAAAAGCGCCATTAGTGCAATCAGTAATAAAAACTAAAAGACTGCATGACATGAACACTACACACACTTGCGTACAATAAACAGGAGGGCAAGGTTTACCAGAGGCAGGCAAGACAGCAACTGAGCCTAAGGCTCCTATATCTGTCAGGGTTCTGTCACTTCGGTCTAGTGTAATTCATGGTTTTGTGACAGAGCCCTGACACTCCCGTCGTGTCGTTGTTTTCATGTGAGCGCGCGGCTTCGAGAGTGCTCGAGCCGTGCGCTCTCGTCTGCGTGTCCTGTTTCATGTTGGAGCGTGGTGTTCAGATCCCGGCACTCATGTCTTGTTGAGTTTCGGTTTCGTGTCGGGGGCCGGAATGTCAATTGTCTTGACCCCACCCATCTTGTTACCTGATTATTGGTTAATTTGCCCCACATGTGTTCCCTCGTTACCCTCCTCATTTGCTCTCTATTTATTCTCCTTGTGTTTGCAGTCCCGGGCCAGTTCGTCATCGTATCACCCTAGATGTGTCCTGATCCTGCCTTGCCTTGCCTTGTCATGCCAGCCTGTTTTTCCCCCACTGGGTAGTTTTTGTTGTTGTTTTTGTTTTATTTTATTAATAAAAGCCCATTACTCTGCACTATTAAGTCCTCGCCTCATCCCTTCATCCCCGACCCTGACAGAACGAACTGGCCAATAGAGGACTCAGCAGAACAATTGGCATCTTCCTGTTCCCATCTCTCTGCCCATCCGCTCATCAGATAGCTGCTCAACACAGGAGGCTTCTTTCTCTTCGGCAAGTGGGAGCCAGTGTGAAGGATTTTGCATACCAGTTCCTGTTTGTAGTGGAGGGACTCAACATCAGTGATGCAGAGCTCAAGGACATCTTTAACCTTGCCAGCCTGTTTTTCCCCCATGGGGTAGTTTTTGTTGTTGTTTTTGTTTTATTTTATTAATAAAAGCCCATTACTCTGCACTATTAAGTCCTCGCCTCATCCCTTCATCCCCGACCCTGACAGAACGAACTGGCCAATAGAGGACTCAGCAGAACAATTGGCATCTTCCTGTTCCCATCTCTCTGCCCATCCGCTCATCAGATAGCTGCTCAACACAGGAGGCTTCTTTCTCTTCGGCAAGTGGGAGCCAGTGTGAAGGATTTTGCATACCAGTTCCTGTTTGTAGCGGAGGGACTCAACATCAGTGATGCAGAGCTCAAGAACATCTTTAACACCAGCCTTAATGAGCCCGTCCATGCCTGGGAGATGGGAATGCTGGGGACACTGTCCTTCTGGCAGTTTGTGGGGTATGTCTACCACCGTGGAGAAGAGGGTGGCCTTCCTCCTCTTGGCCCTCCTCCCATTCTCCTTACAAACTATCTAGTCCCCAGTCCTCCTATGACCCGCCAATGGAGGAGGAGGAGGAACAGGTCCGCCTCATCTGCCCCCATTACTGTAGAGGTTGAACCTGCCGCAGCACCCCCAGAGGTGGCCAGAGAAGCCACAGCACCCCCCAGAGGCGCCTGATATTGCTGCAACACCCCTAGAAACGCCTGATGAGGCTGCAGTGCCCCCAGTGGTGGCTGAAGATGCTGCAGCACTCCCGGAGGCAGCTGAGAAATCTGCAGCGCCCCCAGAGGTGGCTGAAAATACTGCAGTACCCCTAGAGGTGGTAACGTCCGTGCCACCTCCTCGCCCTCACAAGCGCAGGAGAAGGAGGACTCCTGTCGCTTCCCCTAATCTGGGGGTCCAGGAGGACCTGACGCCGGTGGTCCCAGAGCCCCCAAGTGTAGTAGTCCCAGAGCTCCCTGTTATGGCCATGGAAGTGGTCCCTGAGCAGCCCACTATTCCTGTCGGTCCTGTTGCGGCTGAAGAGACTGCCCTCTCCTTGTACGTTGCCGCTGTTATGTGTGTCTGGGCTGCATACACTGTTCAGCTGGCTTCCTCCAGTCCTGTTGGTGCTCCAGAGGCCGTTCCAGAGCCCGCTCCCGGCCTGAAGGTTGTTCCAGAGCCACCCATTTTCCCAGTCAGTCCTGCCATGGCCAAGAGGGCTGTCTTCACCTTCTATGTTTTGGCTGTTTTGCGTGCCTGGAAAATGCACACGTCTTCCTCTGACTATCGACAAGTCTGCCAGCCAGAGCCTTCTGCGGACATGGAGGCCGTCCCAGAGCAGTACGTTTTCCCAGTCATGACCACAGAGGCTGTCCCAGAGTCTGCTCCAGCCCCGGGGCCTCCAGAGTTCACTTCTAAGCCCTGGAACTACTTCAAAATGACTCTTGTGCCTAATCTGAAGGCCAGTCAGACCCATGCCCACTACACTGGCAGAACTGCCCTTGGGACTGTCACCTTCATGGTATTTCCCTTCATCACCCTGATTCCAGTTATGCCAGAGTTTGATCTGCCTGTCCTGTCCAAGCTCCTTGCCCTGCCGGCTCCCTCCAGACTCCTTGCTCTTCCGGCTCCGCCCAAGTTCCTTGCCCTGCCGGCTCCACTCAAGCTCTGTGTCTTTTCGGCTCCGCCCTGGCCTCCTGCCAGGACTGCAGAGGTGCTTGAGCCTGCCTGGTTCGATCCACCAGCCCCGCCCTGGTCATCCACCAGGGTTCCTGTACTGCCGGAGCCTCCCTGGTCCGTCCCTCTGGTCCCACCCTGGCCTTCAGCCAGGACTCCGCAACTGTCGGAGCCTCCCTGGTTCATCCCTCTGGCTCCACCCTAGCCTCCTGCCAGGACTCCTGAACTGCCTGAGCCTCCCTGGCTCAGCCCTCCCGCCCCTCCCTGGTCCCTTTAATGACTGTCTGGGCTTTTCTGTTGGCTGGCTGGCTGGGCTCCCCTCCCTCTCCTCTTTTTTTGTCTCTGTGTTTTGATTCCCCTGTTTTGTGTTGTCTGTTGTTGTGTGTCGGTCTTGTGTTGTCATATTTGTTCTGGTCTTGTGTTGTCATGTCATGTTTCTGTCTTGTTTTTGGTGTTCCTCGTTAGGGACACCAGGTGGTGTCCCTTTTGAGGGGGGGTAGTGTCAGGGTTCTGTCACTTCGGTCTAGTATAATTCATGGTTTTGTGACAGAGCACTGACACTCCAGTCGTGTAGTTGTTTTCATCTCTCGTCTGCGTGTCCTGTTTCATGTTGGAACGTGATGTTCAGATCCCGGCACTCATGTCTTGTTGAGTTTCAATTTCGTGTCAGGGTCCGGACACTCGCGCTCCATGTTCTGTCTGTTGTGGGAGCGTGCGGTCTCGAGTTCGCTCGGCCGTGCGCTCTTCTGTCCACGTGTGCTGTGTATTGTGTAGCACGCGGGTTGTGTTCAGCCGCGTGCTTTTCTTGTTGTCTTGTGTGAACACGCGGCTTATGAGTTTTCTCATTAGCTGCGTGTTCGTGTCTTGTTTTGTTCAAGCACATGGCTTGTGATTGTTTTGCTGGCCATGTGCTTGTGTTTGTTTTGTGTGAGCACTTGGCTTTTGTCTTTGTTTCCTGTGTGCCATGTGCTCTCATGTCAATTGTCTTGACGCCACCCATCTTGTTACCTGATTATTGGTTAATTTGCCCCACATGTGTTCCCTCGTTACCCTCCTCATTTGCTCTCTATTTATTCTCCTTGTTTTATTTTATAAATAAAAGCCCATTACTCTGCACTATTGAGTCATCGCCTCATCCCTTCATCCCCGACCCTGACAATATCACAAATCGTATCACCAGATGTACAAATCTCACCACACACGCAGGCACGCAGTGAAATCAACCACAGCACACAACACTCAGTGACAAAGGACCCTCCACCGCATAAAGAACTGGCTAACTGCCCGCCCTGGACCTCAGCTCCTGTAACAAAAATCAGAATTCAAATAACACTTTGAATATCACAAAACAAATTCCTTAACAATAACACAAAATATACTCAATAATGAAACAAAAGAGAGTGGAAGACCACAGACAAAGGACTAACCACTCTCAATAAACAGTTCAAAAGAATAAATAAAACAAAATAAGTAATCAAAATAAAGAAAACTTCCAAACTTTAATTAAACAAAACGAACACATAAGGCAATTAAGTGAGACTAAACTTCACTTATCACACAATATCAAATAATTACAATTAGAACAAAAATTATAACTTACACAAACGCAGTTGTAATCAAACAAAAAAACAAAACCAACAAAATATAAACTACAATCAAAATGGACACACACACACACACACACATACACAAGGTGGATGCAAGTCGTAAGAACTCCAGCCAAAGCAACGTGCACACACACGAACAAGACAGGCTCCAAACGTAGCGCAGGCCCAGACGATATAGTGCGGACAAGACAGCAGCATCCGAATGTTGCCCCACAAGTTTAAATTTAAAATGCCAGTTACTCATAAAAATCAAATCATGAAACGATTACACTATGAACTATATAAAAAAAAACAATACACATCAGAAAACGTAGTTCACATACCTTCTGTTTACGGCCACAGCATTTGATCTAACAAAGCGATCACGCAACAACAAGAAGCATCGCCACGCCACACTACAGGACTGCAAGGGGGAAAACATTCAAACACACCAGCTACTCAATGCGCGATAACCAAGCTACCCTGATTTCCTTTACCTTGATATTGTACTACAATTATGAATCCATCATGAAGCCACGCAGATAATGAGCAGTGACCAATCGATGAATAAATTATGGGAAGTCCGCCATAAAAGGCAGCAGCCACTAGCCAAACACCACGTCCAACTTCACAGGAGCAAAGGAAACATTCTCCAACCGGAAGGGAAGGTCCTCGGACAGAACGACACAAACGGTACCCAGGCCCCCAGCAATGCCGTAACGTTCTGCTTTTACACGTTCCAGGAGGGCATAGAATTGGATGAACCATACAAGGGGCAAGGTGACTAATAAGTGATATCATACCCACTTCTCGACCCACTACATTTGTAAAGAATAAAATGGATTCAAAAGATATTTGGTAGAACACAATAAGCATGATCTTGCAGGTAAACATTTCCTTGAAAATTCCTTTAGCAGCATGTTCCTCTCATGACTCTATTAAAATCTCAGCCTCCTCCTATCTCTGTTAAAATCTAGTGGTTCGACTGAAGATCTAAAGGACCCTGTTTCAATCCCGGGTTTCGGCAGAGGGGAGCAGGGAGCTCTACAGGCCTTTACAGGCCCTCAGACAGTTTCTCTTCAGCGAAAACAGCATGATGTGTGTGGCAGTGCCGCAATGTAGCTTTCTGCCATTTAATTAATCTCATGTATTTTGTTGTTGACATTTTAATCAACATTATACTGTGAAGACAGGCCAAGCTAGCGCAGGTACAGCAAAATCGAGTTTCTCAGAAATCTGGCCAGTTGCATGAGCCCCCTTTGTGCACTTGCCAGCTACAGAGGCAGGATGTCTGAACGACTGAAGCATCGAGCACAGTGAAATACGTGGCCAGGCGGCCTCCATTGCAAAAGGCCCAGTGGCACGTTGGTCTAGGGGCGTCGGCTGTCGGCCGTTGGTTCATCATCAAAGAAAAAGTGTCAAAATAAGTGACGTTGACGGCTGACAAAAGGGGGCGCTAATGCAATCTATTTTTGCTTATAATAAACCGAAACTGACGCAAAGGAGAGAGGGCTCGTGATGGCAAGCAAAAAACGTGAACATAAAGGTGTTTGGGAGAAGCTAAAAGAAAAAAAAGCAAACAGTTACATCAGGTTACCTTTGCCCACCTCTTTCGCTATAGAGCACATAGCCTATAGCACTATAGTAAAATCCCTAGGCTCATTGGTCTAGGGGTATGGCTCCCCCGGACGAGCCCTCCTGCAGCTTTGAAATTGCTCTTTTTGAGGAGCGGCTGTCGTCCTTCTTTCTTTGGTTCAATTGCACGGCATTGTTCAAAATGACTTCTGAGTCATTTCTAAACTGCAAACAGAAGGTTTGAAAAAAGAAAAAAAGAAGCTCATGTATTTTGTTGTTGACATTTTAATAAACATTATACTGCGAAGGCAGGCCAAGCTAGTGCAGGTACTGCAAAATCGAGTTTCTCAGAAATCCGCCCAGTTGCAGGAGCCCTCTTTCTGTACTTGCCAGCTACACAGGCAGGATGTCTGAGCAACTGAAGCATCGAGCACAGTGAAATACATGGCCAGGCGGCCTCCATTGCAGAAGTTTCAGTGGCTCGTTGGTCTAGGGGTATGATTCTCGCTTAGGGTGCGAGAGGCCCTTGTTTCAAATCCTGGAGCCTGCTTTGGAGCAGCTTTTTTTTTAGCATTATCCATAGATCAAGGACGGTGAAATAAATGGCTGAGGGGGACTCCAGTTTCATGCATGCCATGGCTTGTTGTTCTAGGAGTATGATTCTCACTTAGGGTGTGAGAGGTCCCGGGATCAAATCCCCGACGAGCCCACTTTGGAGTCTCGTGCCTCTTTTCTTGAGCAGTATACATCCTTGCTGATTTCTCTGGGCCGATCGCAAGCCTCCGTCAAGTAAGACTAGTGCTGCTTCTGCGCATATTCAAGCCCGCATCTCGCTGTTCTTCTTTGTTCCTCTTCTGCAAGTTAAACTTGGTCGACCACTTAGCTCGTTGGGTTAGAGTGCTTGCATTGCAATGAGGTGTAGTTTCTGAAATGGCTCAGATGGGCTGCGCTGCAGGGTAGCCACCTGCAGTTGACTCGAGCCTCGTGTCCTTTGCCTTGACATTTTTCTCAATATTGGTTTGGGAAGGCAGCCCAAGCCAGTGGAAGTATGGCAGAAAGGAGTTTCTCAGAAAGCTTCACAACCCTGTGAGCCTCCATTTTGCATTTGCTAGTTGCGGTAGCATCCTCTGGCTCGTTGGTCTAGGGGTATGATTCTCGCTTTGGGTGTGAGAGGTCCCGGGTTCAAATCCTGGACAAGCCCACCTGCAGCTTTGAAACCGCTGTTTTTGAGGAGAGGCTGTCGTCCTGCTTTCTTTGGCTCAATTGCACTGCATTGTTAGGTACTTGTCTTTCAACGTCGACGTCTTGTCCTTCTACTTGGTCTCTTACCTACTGCTCGTGTTGCGTTGAGTGGGTCACTCAGTCGGTTACAGATTAGTACACTAAGGCCGAAATAGCTCAGTTGGGAGAGCGTTAGACTCAAGATCTAAAGGTCCCAGGTTCAATCCCTGCTTTTGGCAGAACGGAGCACTAGTTAGTAGACACAGCTGCTGCTTGGTTCCATGGTGAAATGGTTAGCACTCTGAGTTCAAATCTTGGTGGAACCTGCCAGCTTTTGACTGGCAGTGCTTGGCAAAGAGGAGCCTACGTCACAACCTTCTCTGTGGCAGCGTCTCTTGAAAGGGAGTGCTACAGTGGCCTCCTTTAACCGTGCACCTGTGATGAATCTGACATGGTGAGTGTGCCCAAAGAATCTAGAACACTTCTAGAACAAAATGGCCAGTTGCATGAGCCCTCTTTCTGCACTTGCCAGCTACAGAGGCAGGATGTCTGAGCGACTGAAGCATCGAGCACAGTGAAATACGTGGCCAGGCGGCCTCCTTTGCAGTAGTCCCAGAGGCTCATTGGTCTAGGGGTATGATTCTCGCTTAGGGTGTGAGAGGTCTTTATTTCAAATCCTGGACGAGCCTGCTTTGGAGCCTCTTTTTTTAACATTATCCATAGATCAAGCAGGGTGAAATAAATGGCTGAGGGGGACTCCAGTTTCATGCAAGCCATGGCTCGTTGTTCTAGGAGTATGATTCTCACTTAGGGTGTGAGAGGTCCTTGGTTCAAATCCCGGGGGAGTCCACTTCGGAGTCTCTTTTTTGAGCAATATCCGTAAATCAAGCACGGTGAAATAAATGGCTGGGAGGGGACTCCAGAATCATGCACGTGGTGGCTTGTTCTTCTAGGGTCATTATTCTCACTTAGGCTGCGAGAGGTCATGGGCTCAAATCCTGGACGAGCCCCCCTCTGTCTTTGGTGCCTATTTTCTTGAGCAGTATCCATCCTTGCTGACTTCATAGACAATTGGACAAGTTTTTTGGGCAGACCTGACCTGTTGAAAAGAGATGGTCTTCATCCCTCCTGGGGTGGTGCCGCTCTTCTGTCTAGAAATATGGCACATAGTCTTAGAGTTTGCACTTGACTAACTGGGGCCCAGGTCAGGAAGCAGACAGACCAAACCAACTAAACCAACTGTCTGCTAGCCGCCTCACGTCACAGAAATCAGTTAATTCTCAACACATAGAGATTCTTTCACCTAGATATCATACTATAGAGACTGTGTCTGTATAG
>NW_015539818.1:22879-23366 GCF_001515605.1 Sinocyclocheilus anshuiensis | reverse complement strand
GAAACTATGGACTCTCTCTTTTCTAGCATTTTAGATACAGTTGCTCCTTTACGCTTAAGGAAGATTAAGGAAAACACCGTGGTATAATGAACACACTCGCACCTTAAAGAGAGCAGCCCGGAATATGGAGCGCAGCTGGAGGAAAACAAAAGAGTAATGACTTTATGAACTACTTTATTTCCAAGATCGATACTATTAGAGATAAAATTGTAACCATGCAGCCGTCAGTTACAGTATCGCTTCAGATAGTGTTCTATAGATCGCCTGAGGAACAATTCCACTCATTCTCTACTATAGGAGAGGAAGATTTGCATAAACTTGTTAAATCATCTAAACCAACAACCTGTATGTTAGATCCTATTCCATCTAAACTCCTAAAAGAAGTGCTTCCAGAAGTCATAGATCCTCTTCTGGCTATTATTAATTCATCATTGTCATTAGGATATGTCCCAAAAACCTTCAAACTGGCTGTTATTAAGCCTCTCAT
>NW_015539818.1:19575-22035 GCF_001515605.1 Sinocyclocheilus anshuiensis | reverse complement strand
GCTGTACAGTTGCTTTGACACAATCTGTATTGTTAAAAGCACTATATAAATAAAGGTGACTTGACTTGACTTCTCTGGGCCAATCGCAAGCCACCGTCAAGTAAGACTAGTGCTGCTTCTCTGCATATTCAAGCCCGCATGTCGCTGTTCTTCTTTGTTCCTCGTCTGCAATTTAAACTTGGTCGACCCCTTAGCTTGTTGGGTTAGAGCGCTTGAACTGAAATGAGGTGTCGTTTCTGAGATGGCTCAGATGGGCTGCGCTTGCTGTGTCAATTCCTTGTCATCGGTTAGGAACCTAGGTGTGCTATATGATAGCAATCTTTCCTTAGAAAGCCACGTTTCTAGCATTTGTAAAACTGCATTTTTCCATCTCAAAGATATATCTAAATTACGACCTATGCTCTCAATGTCAAATTCAGAGATGTTAATCCATGCGTTTATGACCTCAAGGTTAGATTATTGTCATGCTTTATTGGGTGGTTGTTCTGCACGCTTAATAAACAAACTCCATATTCAAGCCCGCATGTCGCTGTTCTTCTTTGTTCCTCGTCTGCAATTTAAACTTGGTCGACCCCTTAGCTTGTTGGGTTAGAGCGCTTGAACTGAAATGAGGTGTCGTTTCTGAGATGGCTCAGATGGGCTGCGCTGCAGGGTAGCTATTTGCAGTTGACTCGAGCCTCGTGTCCTTTGCCTTGCCATTTTTCTCAATATTGGTTTGGGAAGGCAGCCCAAGCCAGTGGCGGATCGGCCGAAAGGAGTTTCTCGGAAAGCTTCAGATCCCTGTGAGCCTTCATTTTGCATTTGCTAGTAACAGGAGTATTCGATGGCTCGTTGGTCTAGGGCAGGGGTAGGCAAGTTCGGTCCTAGGGAGCCGCAGTCCTGCAGAGTTCAGCTCCATCCCTGAAAAAAAACTCACCTGCCTATAGCCTTAGTAATCCTGAAGACATTGATTAGCTTGTTCAGGTGTTTTTGATTAGGGTTGGAGCTGAACTTTGCAGGACTTCGGCTCTCTAGGACCGAACTTGCCTACCCCTGGTCTAGGGTTATGATTCTCGCTTTGGGTGTGAGAGGTCCTGGGTTTAAATCCCGGACGAGCCTACCTGCTGCTTTGAAACCGGTGTTTTTGAGGAGCGGCTGTCGTCCTGCTTTTTTTGGCTGAATTGCACAGCAGTGTTAGTTACTTGTCTTTCAACATCGATGTCTTGTCCTTCTACTTGATCTCTTACCTACTGAAGGCTGAAGATCTAAAGGTCCCTGGTTCGATCTCGGGTTTCGGCAGAGGGGAGCAAGGATTGCTTTTTGTACACCATTCTAATGCTCGCAGGTCTGTTGCTTTTCTCAGCACCTCCTTCTGAGTCATTACTACACTGCAAACAGAAAGGCAGACGCCCCTGCTGCTGCTTGGTTCCATGGTGTAATGGTTAGCCCTCTGGACTTTGAATCCAGTGATCTGAGTTCAAATCTTGGTGGAACCTGCCAAATTTTGACTGGCAGTGCTTGGCAAAGAGGAACCTACGTCACAACCTTCTCTGTGGCAGTGTGTCTTGAAAGGGAATGCTACAGTGGCCTCCTTTAACCATGCACCTGATGTCGTGAGTGTTCCCAAAGAATCTAGAACACATATTAAACTGAACATGAACAAGTATGCTTGCAGCCATACCACCCTGATTGTGCTAGTTAGTTGCTGGTGTACAGGAAGTGTTTGGCTGCAGTGGTTGAGAAAGGCTCACCAGACCTCTTTGTGTTTGTTTTGTCATAAATACGTCTTTATTTTAATCAGTGTACATTTTTTTTGTGTTTAAGTTTGTCCTCCCAGCAGCGGTTGCTGTTTGGAAGGACCATCTTTGTTTTTTTTTTTTGTTTTTTGCGTCGGTTTTTGTTCCTTTCTTTTTTTCTCTATGGATGGACCAATGGTGACTGATACAGCAATGGCGGGGGAAGCACGGCGGAGGAATGACAATGGACTGGATAAAGGACAAGGAAATGGTAACGAAAAAGATAAAGAAACAAGGAGGGAGAGTGTGAAAAGGGTGTATTTAAAGGGGTCATCGGATGCAAAATTCACTTTTCAAGTTGTTTGAACATAAATGGATGTTGGAAGTGTGTGCACACATCCATCCTATAATTATAAAAATCCATCCAGTGTTTTTTTTTAAATCCATATTTTAAAATCCCCTTTCTCAAACCAGGCTGTTCTGAGATTCCTGTCAGAATGACGTAGTTCTGTACAGGCCCCTCCCACGATAGTTGATTGACAGTAGTGTTTCAGCACAGACTGGACTGGTGTCTTACCTTAGACCCACCCTGAGTGAGCTGTCATCAGTCCGCCATTGTGTTGACTCTGGTGCAGGGGAAGACAAGATGTCTCCGATTAAGCGATTTAGGTGCTTTATTGTTGGATGTAATAATGAATATAGCAATCGTCATTTACTCCCGACATCTGAGCTGCTGAAGACGCAG
>NW_015539818.1:14430-19558 GCF_001515605.1 Sinocyclocheilus anshuiensis | reverse complement strand
CGAATCATTCGTGATCCAGCCTCATCTACAGAAGAAGTGAGTATAAGGGTTTTTTATGAATCTTTGCAAATCACCTTTCCTAATAATGTGCTAATTAGCAAGTTTCACGATGAATGCGGCTAAAGTAAACAGTCTCTCTGAGAGCAGCTTGGAAGAGAGGGGCGGGGCCAGCAGAGCTCATTAACATTTAAAGCAACATGGACTATAATGGCTTGATAAAAACAGAACTGATTTTGACAGTTTTAAAAAGATGTTTTTTACACTAACATTGAGAAATTGTAACCAAAATATGTTATAGACTTTTAATTAAGACCCTAAAGAATCATATCAACTTGTGCAAAATGAGCATCCGATGACCCCTTTAAAAGAAGCGACTGTGACTGTGGATGTGGCGCACGTGAAAGACGCGAGGGCCGCAGATCAAAAGCAAATGTGACACAGCAGATCGGGGATGAGACGATTCTGGCAGTTAGACCGAAACAAGCAAAGGAGTACGAGATAACATTGGAATGCGAAGATGACACAGAGCTTTTAATAGATGGATTGATTATCAAGGGAGAGAACTGTGAAGTGAAAAGATTGCAGAACAGAGACTACGTTGTCTCCTTCATGCATCTGCCCGTCTACCTCGCTGACGAAGAGATTTTAAAGAAATGCTGGAGGGATGGGGAGTTTCCCCAATTTCAAAAATAAAGCGGCGTTTTTATCCGGGGACCAGCATTGAGGATGGGATGAGATATGTAAAGACGCGGTTCCCGAAGGAGGTGGCCTCCCTCCCTTACAGCATGAAAATAGAAACGGCAGAAGGTCCACAATACTTTCGGGTGATGCACGGCCATCAGGTGAAGACCTGTCGGCTGTGCATGAGCCCAGACCATGTGGTGAAGGATTGCCTCAAGTGCTTTAAATGTGAGGAGAGGGGGCACTTTGCCAGGAACTGCAATGCCGTGACGTGCCCGGATTGCAATTTGGTTTTAAATAAGTGTGAGTGTTGGATGGAGGGCGAGGAGGAGGAGGAAGAGCAGCAGGTGGGCGGGCGGGTGCATGAACGAGACAACGAGCAGCGAGAGGATGAAACAAGAGTACGAGGCGAAGGACCAGAATCAAAAAACAATACAGAACAACAGAAAGAGTGTAACAAACAGGACATACAAACACAACAGGACGGGGGGAATTGGAGACAGATGGATTTGACTGACAGCTTGCAAAGTGCTTTGGATACTGTGGAACTGGATGATCAAAGGAATAAAGAATTGAGCGATGCACAACAGGAGGGAATTTTATGGACACAGATAGATATGACTGACAAATTGCAAAAGATGTTGGACACTGTGGAACTTAATGATCAGAGTAATAAGGAACAATCTGCTACAAAGGAAAGTGAACAAGGAAAAGAAAATGAGGAGACACAGGGGAACTCATCGAAAAGAAGAAGATCTGTAAAGGTAATGCCCAATTTAGAGGCTGCAAGATAAAGAGTGCTTAAAGATGATGGTATTGAGTGTAAGAATAAGTATGAGTTGTTAAAGGGTTTGGAGGAGATGGACTGAGTTTATGGGTTTTATGTATGTTTTTATATGGTTTATGCTTTTAAGAATTGTTACTTTTAATGCTAGAGGGCTTTTGGACATAAGAAAATTTGAAAAAATTAAAGAAATGTGTAAAGGAGAAGATGTGATTTTACTACAAGAAACTAACTGGAGGGAAGGGTACATGACTGAAATAAGGAAACGGTGGAGTGGAGGGATTTTATATAATAATGGTGATGGGAGGCTGGGAAGAGGAGTTGCGGTTTTAATAAAAGAAAACAGTGGTGTATCATGTAAAACAATGTATAATGACAAAGATGGGAAATGTATAGCGGTTGAAATGGGGTATGAGGGGAAAAAAGTAATTAGGGTTAATGTTCATGCACCAACAGAAGAGAACGAAAAGAAAGAGTTACTCCAGATGTTTCTAAGGTTTTTAATGACTTTGGTTTGGATATCTCCTTTTTTAACAATTTGAAAAGTATGACTGTATAAGAGATTATAGTTTTGTTTTCAGGGTTTTTGAACTATCTGAATGTCTGAACTGCCATCTGTGGAATGATTGTTTATGGTTCTTAATTGAGAACCTTTTGATACTTTGATGTATTTTAATGTCAAAAATATTTGATGTATTTTTTTGTTCTGAAATAATTTTCAATAAAAAAAAAAATTGCAACGTCAACGTCTTGCCCTTCTACTTGCTCGCTTACCTACTGCTCGCGCTGCGTTGAGTGGGTCACTCTGTCGGTAACAAGATTTTTAATATGACTGAAATAGCTCATTTGGGATAGTGTTAGACTGAAGAACTAAAAGTACCTGGTTTGATCCCAGGTTTCAGCAGAGGGGAGCAGCGAGTGCTTTTTGGACACCATTCTGATGCTCGCGGGTCAGTTGCTTTTCTCAGCGCCTCCTTCTGAGTCATTACTACACTGCAAAGAGAAGGGCAGATGCCCCTGCTGCTGCTTGGTTCCTTTGTGTAACGGTTAGTACTCTGGACTCTGAATCCAGCGATCCGAGTTCAAATTTCGGTGGAACCTGGCAGATTTTGATTGGCAGTGCTTGGCAAAGAGGAGCTTATGTCACAACCTTCTCTGTGGCAGTGTGTCTTGAAAGGGAGTGCTACAATGGCCTCCTTTAACCATGCACCTGTGATGAATCTGACATGGTGAGTGTTCCCAAAGAATCTAGAACACACATTAAACTGAACAGGAACAACGTAGAACTAAATTTAGCAGACTGATGTCACCGTTACCTTCTGTGAAGAAACATTACAGACCTCAGACAGTTTTTCTCCAGCGAAAACAGCATGATGTGCGTGGCAGTGCCGCAATGTAGCCTTCTGCCGTTTAATTAAGATCGTGCATTTTGTTGTTGATATTTTAATCTACATTATACTGCGAAGGCAGGCCAAGCTAGTGCAGGTACGGCAACATCGAGTTTTTCAGAAATCCGGCCAGTTGCACGAACCCTCTTTCTGCACCTGCCAGCTACGGAGGCAGGATGCCTGAGCGACTGAAGCATTGAGCACAGTGAAATACGTGGCCAAGCGGCCTCCATTGCAGAAGTCCCAGTGGCTTGTTGGTCTAGGGGTATGATTTTCACTAATTAAGATCGTGCATTTTGTTGTTGATATTTTAATCTACATTATACTGCGAAGGCAGGCCAAGCTAGTGCAGGTACGGCAACATCGAGTTTTTCAGAAATCCGGCCAGTTGCACGAACCCTCTTTCTGCACCTGCCAGCTACGGAGGCAGGATGCCTGAGCGACTGAAGCATTGAGCACAGTGAAATACGTGGCCAAGCGGCCTCCATTGCAGAAGTCCCAGTGGCTTGTTGGTCTAGGGTTATGATTTTCACTTAGGGTGAGAGAGGTCCCGGGTTCAAATCCTGGACGAGCCCCCTTCGGAGTCTGTTTTTTGAGCAATATCCGTAAATCAAGCACGGTGAAATAAATGGCTGGGGGGGACCCCAGAATCATGCACGTGGTAGCTTGTTCTTCTTGGGTTATGATTCGCGCTTAGGGTGCGAGAGTTCCCAGGTTCAAATCCTGGATGAAACCGCCTCTGTCTTTGATGCCTCTTTTCTTGAGCAGTATGCATCCTTGCTGACTTCTCTGGGCCAATCGCAAGCCGCTGTCAAGTAAGACTAGTGCTGCTTCTGCGCATATTCAAGCCCGCATCTCGCTGTTCTTCTTTGTTCCTCGTCTGCAAGCTAAACTTGGTCGACCACTTAGCTCATTGGTTTAGAGTGCTTGCATTGAAATGAGATGTCGTTTCTGAGATGGCTCAGATGGGCTGCGCTGCAGGGTAGCAGTCTGCAGTTGACTCGAGCCTCGTGTCTTTTGCCTTGCCATTTTTCTCAATATTGGTTTGGGAAGGCAGCCCAAGCCAGTGGAGGCATGGCAGAAAGGAGTTTCTCGGAAAGCTTCACATCCCTGTGAGCCTTCATTTTGCATTTGCTAGTTGCAGAGGCATCTGGTGGCTCGTTGGTCTAGGGGTATGATTCTCACTTTGGGTGTGAGAGGTCCTGGGTTCAAATCCTGGACAAGTCCAATTGCAGTTTTTGAGGAGCGGCTGTCATCCTGCTTTCTTTGGCTCAATTGCACGGTACTTTTAGGTACTTGTCTGTCAACATCAATGTCTCGTCCTTCTATTTGGTCTCTTACCTACTGCTCACGTTGCATTGAGTGTTTCACTCAGTCGGTTACGCTTTGAAAACTGCTTGTTTTTCAATAGACATTTAACTTGAGTTTATCTTGAATAGTTTCCTCCACGCCAACTTCATGTCTGGCGTACGTACATTTCTCGTGCTTTTTGTCCGTTGGCGACTCCTAGAGGCAATGAAGTGAAGTTGCAAACATTAGACTACGAATTGTTCTACAAGTCTATCGCACCACCACCTGTGAGAAACATTGCTATTAATTTGTAATTAATAAAATAATTGACATACTATTGTCACACGAGCCTCATGGGAATATTCTATCAATTATGCAATTAAGTAAGAACATATAAAATCATGTGCAAATTGATAACCTTAGTATATATGGCAATGGCAGCATTAGCCTTATTAGAGGACATTGCCAATGGCAGAATCCGAAGAGAACGATTTTTTAGGGACCACAATGATTTTCTGGCCCACGATGATAACTAGCTTCAGGTGCTGACAACACTTGGTTTCCTGGCAACTGGTTCTTTTCCCAGCTAGAAATTTTTTTTTCTAAAAATGTTTTGATAACATTATCAGGCAGTGTTCTAGTAATGTTTTCAGCGGGTATTTTTATTTTAGGCAAGGCAAGTTTATTTATATAGCACATTTTATACACAATGGTAATTCAAAGTGCTTTACATAAAAGAAATGAAAAAATAATAAAAATAATCACAACAATAAAACAAGGAATTTTAAACTTTGAAAATGATTTAAAAATTGATTCGGAAGTGTGTCAAGATAGCAGGTTGACGATTTAAGGTGCTGTACTATTTCTTCCAATATTTTGCTATCAATTTCTTCAAAAGCAGACATAATATCTTCTTTTTGGTATTGTGGTCGAATCTGTCTGACCGCTGCATAATTTGGGGATGTCCTAATCGCCTTCCTGATAT
>NW_015539818.1:14106-14415 GCF_001515605.1 Sinocyclocheilus anshuiensis | reverse complement strand
GCATCTCTTTCTGACAGAGACAGATCTAGATTCAGTGGTAGCAGAGATCAATATATCAAAGAAAATACAGAAGTGATCAGATAGTGCTACGTCCTTAACAACAATGGATGAAATGTTTAGACCTCTGCTGATGAGTAAATCTAACGTATGTCCATGATTGTGTGTAGGTTCGTGCACATGCTGAATCAGGTCAAAAGTGTTTAAAACAGTTATAATTTATTTTGTAGTTTTGTTTTCTGCATTATCTATGTGAATATTAAAATCCCCTGCAATAGCAAAACAGTCAAACTCTGAGGAAATCATTGATAG
>NW_015539818.1:7594-13720 GCF_001515605.1 Sinocyclocheilus anshuiensis | reverse complement strand
GCTTGAGAAGGCCTTAGACTTTCTATCACGTGATAAAACAGAAATAGAGAAAACTACAGGCACACTGGGTTCCAGTGTGGGTACCAGCCAAAGATTAAAGCGCAATTTGCAGCGATAGGCAGTTTTCCTAATGTAATCGGAGCGATCGACTGCACACACGTTGCTATAAAGCCATTATTATTTATTTTATATATTAATAATATTGCGAGATTATTCCCAATATTATTCCCAATATTAATAATATTGGGAATAATCTCGCACATTCAAGTTATCATTTATATGCTGATGATATGGTGATTTACTCCTCTGCATCAACATTGGAACAGGCTCTGAGTCATCTTCAATCTGATTTTGATGCATTTCAGCATACACTGAGTGATTTAAAACTTATTTTAAATGTGGAGAAATCTAAACTTATGATGTTTACAAAAAGAAAGTCTGCACTTTCAAACTCATGCTCAATCACTACTCTTCAAGGTTTGGAGATTGAAGTAGTATCTAAGTATAAATACTTGGGATTTTTAATTGATGATTCTCTTTCTTTTGGGCCTCATATTCAGTACCTTGTCAGAAAATTAAAGTTGAAACTGGGCCTTTTTTTAAGTCAAGTATTGTCTTTCTTTTGCAGCAAGGAAGAGATTGGTAGCAGCAGCTACATTTTTGTCAGTGTTGGATTATTGTGATATCATATACATGCAGGCACCTAAGCATTGTTTACAGGCATTGGATTCAGTTTATCATGGAGCATTAAGGTTCATCACAAATTCAAAAGCCCTTACTCATCATTGTTTATTGTACTCTCGGGTTGGATGGCCGGCGTTGTCATCCCGTAGACTTAAGCATTGGTACTTATTTATATATAAAATCATTTTAGGTTTATTTCCTTCGTATTTACAACAGAATATCTTACAAAAAGGTGTAAAGAATTATGGTCTTCGCTCATACGACTATTATCTTTTAAGCATCCCTAAAGTTCATACTAATATGGGCAAACGGGCATTTAGTTATGCTGCTCCATTTGATTGGAATCGACTACAAGATAAGTTATGCTTAAAAGAGTTGGTATCACTAAATGATTTTAAATGTATTTTAAAGGATCTAATTGTAGAGTCACCTGATTGTAAATGTTTTGAGTGATTTGTGTATGTTTCTGTGTATGTAAACGAATGTATTTTGTTTTATGTGTAACTAAATGTGCTGCCTATCTTGGCCAGGACCCTCTTGTAAATGAGATTTTAAATCTCAAGAGTTTTTAATTTCCTGGTTAAATGAAGGTAAATAACAAAAAAATAAATAAAGGCGCCATCTGAAGAAGAATTTGCATATGTGAATAGGAAACATTTCCATTGAATAAATGTGCAGATAATATGTGATGCACAAATGCGCCTAACAAATATTGTGGCAAGGTGGCCTGGGTCAACCCATGATTCATACATCCTTACAAACAGCATGGTTGGGATGAGGCTCCAAGCTGGCAGGGATTGCGATGGGTGGCTTCTTGGTGAGTGATGCATTTAAAGTTATATGGTCCTATCTAAAAGTTGTTGTTGGTTGTTTTGTTTTTTGTTGCATTTAATTATTCAACTGCCCATTAGGAGACCGCGGTTATCCACTAAAGACTTGGCTGTTAACCCCCCTCACCAACCCACAAAGTGACCGAGAGCGCAGATACAATGATGCACATTCTCGCACTCTGTCAGTGGTAGAGCGGGCGATTGGGCAGCTGAAATGTCGCTGGCACTGCCTTGACAGGACCGGGGGGATGCTGTTATACCGCCATGAGAAGGTGTGCCGCATCGTGCTGGCCTGTGGTGTGCTGCACAATGTCGCGCACAGGCACGGCATACCACTTGGTGAGGTGGTGGCACCGCCAGATGACCCCGACCCAGGACCAGTGTATGTGCAGCCCAACCAACAAGCCATTCAGGCCCGTCAACATGTGATTGCGACAATATAAATGGTAATCAGAGACCAAGTTTATTTTTTGACCAATTCCTTTAATGAGTGGCTTATGTCTGTGAGTGCGTCAGTGATATTTTTCAAGTGACTGTTAATTTCTCCGATGGCCCTAACGATTTGCTGTTGTGACTCCAGAACAGCATGCGTCAAGAGCACGGAGAGCTGAGTTAGTTTGGGCAGGAGGAGGTTTGGGATGATAGTGTTAAAGGCCGAGCTGAAGTCCACAAACAGGATCCTCACATAAGTCCCTGGTCTGTCTAGATGTTGCAGAACATAATGCAGTCCCATGTTGACTGCATCGTCCACAGACCTGTTTGCTCTGTAGGCAAACTGAAGAGGATCCAGCAAGGGTCCAGTAATGTCCTTCAGGGGGGCCAGCACCAGTTTTTCAAATGACTTCATGACCACAGACGTTAGAGCCACAGGCCTGTAGTCATCTAGTCCTGTAATTTTGGATTTCTTTGGGATGGGGATGATGGTGGAGCATTTTAAGCATGAAGGGACTTCGCACAGCTCCAGTGATCTGTTGAAGATCTGTGTGAAGATGGGGGCCAGCTGGTCAGCACAGGATTTCAGACAGGCTGGTGTAACACAATCTGGGCCTGGTGCTTTTTTCCTTTTCTGCTTTCGGAAGACCTGGCGCACCTCGTCTTCACTGATTTGAGGTGCAGGTGTGGGGGAGAGGGGGGTTGCAGGAGGTGTGAATGGTTGTGTGGAGAGGTGTTCAGGGCGGGTGTGGGGTGTTTTTTCAAACCTGCAGTGGAACTCATTCAGATCGTCTACCAGTTGTTGATTCTCCACAGTGCTGGGGGATGGTGTCTTGTAGTTGGTGATCTCTTTCAGACTTTTTCACACTGATGCTGAGTCGCTGGAAGTGAACTGAGTCTTTAGTTTTTCAGAATAATTACTCTTTGCCACTCTGATCTCCTTTTCCAGTGTGTATTTGGCGTGTTTATACAAGATATTGTCCCCCTTCGAGTAAGCATCTTCTTTGGCCTGAGGGAGCAGTCTGAGTTTTGCAGTGAACCATGCAGTGAACCATGCATTTCAACGTTGACGTCTTGTCCTTCTACTTGGTCTCTTACCTACTGCTCGCGTTGCGTTGAGTGGGTCGCTCAGTCGGTTATGGATTGGTACACTGAGGCCGAAATATCTCAGTTGGGAGAGTGTTAGACTGAAGATCTGAAGTTCCCTGGTGCGATCCTGGGTTTCAGCAGAGGGGAGCATGGAGTGCTTTTTGGACACCATTCAGATGCTCACGGGTCAGTTGCTTTTCTCAGAGCCTCCTTCTGAGTCATTTCTACACTGCAAACAGAAGGGTAGACGCCCCTGCTGATGCTGCTGCTGCTGCTTGATTCCATGGTGTGTAACGCCTGTTTCACACATACGCCGTCTGCAGTGCGTGTGTGTTGCGGGTTTTTTTTACGCACCCATGTTAACGGATTAGAGCGTTCACACTGCACGCGGCTGCGGTCCGTCAGTGCGTTCCAAGAGTCTATTTTTGCTGTGCTGCACGAGCTGAATTAAAGTGACATCGCATTGTTCGCGGTAAAAATGAACATGGATTGACACTGAAATGTAATAATTGCATGATATATAACTAATTAAAATGTAATATGTTATATAGTTCCTAAATGTGAAGAAAAAAATAATAAAATAAAAAATATAGTCCCAAAAATTGCAAAAGTACATTTGATATAAAAAAAAATTTCCCCTCATGAAATACATTTCATATATATTTGGAGGGCGAGGGAGAGGGGAGAGGGACTTGTATCTCAGCCGGCAATCACGTGACAGGCTAATTAACAGAAAAAGTGACATGGATGACACTCGTCTCATCGTGGAGGTGGAAAAATACAAAATACTTTATGACCCACAGAATGTCTTGTACAAAGATTTGAATGCCAAGGCAGATAAGCCTAGACTATAACATTGCGCTATATATTTATTTTGTTTAAACGGCGAAAAAATTTATTATCGCTGTAGGGCCTAATATGTTGTTCGTGAATACTACTATTGAAAAATGTTGTGTTGGTCGTGAGTGACACCTTCATGCCATTCGCAGCTGTGTGTATTTACGTTAATATAATAAATTTTTTTATTTATAATTAGTACATGTCATTTACGAAGGGCAGAATTTGCAGAAAATATGTACATATAGATGCAAAACTGAAAAAGTTTGTTTTAATTGTATTATTATAATTATGACATCATTATAAAGTCCGAGTGTAGCCTAAATAGCAATGTGTAATTATACATGTTCAGTACATAACTTTATAATTGAGAAAATATAAAGTAAATATAAGTAAATCTTTTTTTTAAATCCTGACTATATGAATGCATATCTGAATATATATTGTTTACATCTCAGTGCTAATATGTAATTATTATTAGGCATAGCAATAGATAGACATACCATAGTTAAATTGTGTAGAAAATCTTGGTATTAACCGCCTTTCTCCTGTCAACAACACGCACTACATGCAAAATAAGGAGAGTAATAATGCTAATATAGCTAATTTAGCTTTTTCAATAAATTTGAAAACATATACGTTTACAATACACAGAATGGGAAACTACGTACCCATTATTGTATTTATTTCACGGATCTAACGGCCGTCAGTACCGCACTACAAACGTGTCCTGTGTGAAAGCACAATAGCCATTTCCTGCTACCGCAACGCAGATGTACCACATATGCAACGCACAGCAGATGGCGTATGTGTGAAACAGGCGTGACGGTTACCACTATGGATTCTGAATCCAGTGATCTGAGTTCAAATCTCGGTGGAACCTGCCAGGTTTTGACTGGCAGTGCTTGGCAAAGAGGAGCCAATGTCACAACCTTCTCAGTGGCAGAGTGTCTTGAAAGGGAGTGCTACAGTGGCCTCCTTTAACCGTGCACCTGTGATGAATCTGACATGGAGAGTGTTCCCAAATAATCTAGAACACACATTAAACTGAACAGGAACAACATTGAACTAAATTCAGCAGACTGGTGTCACCGTTACCTGCGTTAGACTGAAGATCTAAAAGTTCCTGGTTCGATTCTGGGTTTCGGCAGAGGGGAGCAGGGAGTGGTTTTTGGATACCATTCAGATGCTCGCGGGTCAGTTGCTTTTATCAGCGCCTCCTCCTGAGTCATTACTGCATTACAAACAGAAGGGCAGACGCCCCTGCTGCCGTTTGGTTCCATGGTGTAACGGTTAGCACTCTGGGCTCTGAATCCAGTGATCCGAGTCCAAACCTCAGTGAAACCTGCCTGATTTTCATTGGCAGTGCTTGGCAAAGAGGAGCTTATGTCACAACCTTCTCTGTGGCAGCGTGTCTTGAAAATAAGTGCTAAAGTGGCCTCCTTTAACCGTGCAAATGTGATGAATCTGACATGGTGAGTGTTCCCAAAGAATCTAGAACGCACAATAAACTGAAGAAGAACAATGTAGAACTAAATTTAGCAGACTGGTGTGACCGTTACCTTCTGTGAAGAAGCATTACAGACCTCAGACTGTTTTTCTTCATCAGCTGTACCTGCATTAGACTGAACATCTAAAGGTTCCTGGTTCGATCCCGGGTTTAGGCAGAGTGGAGCAGGGAGTGCTTTTTGGAAACCATTCAGATGCTCGCGGGTCAGTTGCGTTTTGCAGTGTCTCCTTCTGAGTCATTACTACATTGCAAACAGAAGGGCAGACGATACTGTTGATGTTTGGTTCCATGGTGTAACGGTTAGCACTCTGGGCTCTGAATCCAGTGATCCGAGTCCAAACCTCAGTGAAACCTGCCTGATTTTCATTGGCAGTGCTTGGCAAAGAGGAGCTTATGTCACAACCTTCTCTGTGGAAGTGTCTCTCGAAAGTGAGTTCTACAGTGGCCTCCTTTAACCGTGCAAATGTGATGAATCTGACATGGTGAGTGTTCCCAAAGAATCTAGAACGCACAATAAACTGAAGAAGAACAATGTAGAACTAAATTTAGCAGACTGGTGTGACCGTTACCTTCTGTGAAGAAGCATTACAGACCTCAGACTGTTTTTCTTCAGCAAAAACAGCATGATGTGTGTGGCAGTGCCGCAATGTGTAGGGTTTTGATTCACGCTTTTGGTGTGAGAGGTCCCAGGTTCAAATCCTGGACGAGCCCACCTCTGTCTTTGGTGCCTCTTTTCTTGAGAAG
>NW_015539818.1:3619-5944 GCF_001515605.1 Sinocyclocheilus anshuiensis | reverse complement strand
CAATATGTAAGGTTATGATTCTCGCTTTGGGTGTGAGAGGTCCCAGGTTCAAATCCTGGACGAGCCCACCTCTGTTTTTGGTGCCTCTTTTCTTGAGCAGTATCCATTCCTACTGACTTCTCTGGGCCAATCGCAAGCTGCCGTCAAGTAAGACTAGTGCTGCTTCTGCGCATATTCAAGCCCGCATCTCGCTTTTCTTCTTTGTGCAATTTAAGCTATTTAAGCTTGGTTGACCACTTAGCTCGTTGGCTTAGAGCGCTTGCACTGAAATGAGGTGAGATGGCTCAGATGGCTCCGATGGGCTGCGCTGCAGGGTAGCCGTCTGCAGTTGACTCGAGCCACGTGTCCTTTTCCTTCCCATTTTTCTCAATATTGGTTTGAGAAGGCAGCACAAGCCAGTGGAGGTACGGCAGAAAGGAGTTTCTTGGAAAGCGTCACTTCTCTGTGAGCCTTCACGGCATTGTTAGGTGCTTGTCTTTCAACGTCGACGTCTGGAAATAGCTCAGTTGGGAGAGCGTTAGACTGAATATCTAAAGGTCCCTGGATCGATCCCGGGTTTTGGTAGAGGGGAGCAGTGAGTGCTTTTTGGACACCATTCAGATGCTCGCGGGTCAGTTGCTTTTCGCAGTGTCTCCTTCTGAGTCATTACTACATTGCAAACAGAAGTGCATACGCCCCTGCTGCTCCTTGGTTCCATGGTGTAACGGTTAGCACTCTGGATCCAGTTATCCAAGTTCAAATCTCGGTGGAACCTGCCTGATTTTGATTGGCAGTGCTTGGCAAAGAGGAACTTATGTCACAACCTGCTCTGTGGCAGTGTGTCTTGAAAGGGAGTGTTACAGTGGCCTCCTTTAACCGTCCAAATGTGATGAATCAGACATGGTGAGTGCCCCCAAAGAATCTAGAGCACACAATAAACTGAACAGAAACAACGTAGAAGTAATTATAGCATATTGTACTGAGGCCGCAATAGCTCAGTTGGGAGGGCGTTAGACTGAAGATCTAAAGGTCCCTGGTTCGATCCCGGGTTTAGGCAGAGGGGAGCAGTCAGTGCTTTTTGGACACCATTCAGATGCTCGCGGGTCAGTTGCTTTTTGCAGTGTCTCCTTCTCAGTCATTACTACATTGCAAACAGAAGGGCAGACGATTCTGTCGGTGCTTGCTTCCATGGTGTAACGGTTAGCACTCTGGACTCTGAATCCAGTGATCCGCTTGGTTTAATGGTGTAACGGTTAGCACTCTGGATCTAGTGATCCAAGTTCAAATCTTGGTGGAACCTTCCTGATTTTGATTGGCACTGCTTCGCAAATAGGAACTTATGCCACAACCTTCTCCGTGGCAGTGTGTCTTGAAAGGGAGTGATACAGTGGCCTCATTTAACCGTGCAAATGTGATGAATCTGATATGGTGAGTATCCCCAAAGAATCTAGAACACACAATAAACTGAACAGAAACAACGTAGAACTAAATTTAGCAGACTGGTGTCACCGTTACCTCCTGTGAAGAAGCATTACAGAGCTCAGACAATTTTTCTTCAGCTAAAACAGCATGATGTGTGTGCCAGTGCCACAATATGTAGGGTTATGATTCTCGCTTTGGGTGTGAGAGGTCGCAGGTTCAAATCCTGGACGAGCCCACCTCTGTCTTTGGTGCCTAATTTCTTGAGCAGTATCCATCCCTACTGACTTCTCTGGGCCAATCGCAAGCTGCCGTCAAGTAAGACTAGTGCTGCTTCTGCGCATATTCAAGCCCGCATCTCGCTGTTCTTCTTTGTTCCTCGTCTGCAATTTAAGCTTGGTTGACCACTTAGCTCGTTGGCTTAGAGCGCTTGCACTGAAATGAGGTGTCGTTTCTGAGATGGCTTCGATGGGCTGCGCTGCAGGGTAGCCGTCTGCAGTTGCCTCGTGTCGTTTTCCTTGCCATTTTTCTCAATATTGGTTTGAGAAGGCAGCACAAGCCAGTGGAGGTACGGCAGAAAGGAGTTTCTTGGAAAGCGTCACTTCTCTGTGAGCCTTCACGGCAGTGTTAGGTACTTGTCTTTCAACGTCGACGTCTTGTCCTTCTACTTGGTCTCTTACCTACTGCTCTACTCGTCTTTCAACGTCGACGTCTTGTCCTTCTACTTGGTCTCTTACCTACTGCTCGTGTTGCATTGAGTGGGTCACTCAGTCGGTTATAGAATATTGCACTGAGGCCGAAATAGCTCAGTTGGGAGAGCGTTAGACTGAAGATCTAAAGGTTCCTGGATCGATCCCGGGTTTCGGCATAGGGGAGCAGTCAGTGCTTTTTGGACACCATTCAGATGCTCGCGGGTCAGTTGCTTTT
>NW_015539818.1:1331-1440 GCF_001515605.1 Sinocyclocheilus anshuiensis | reverse complement strand
CAGACGATACTGTTTATGTTTGGTTCCCGGTCAGCACTCTCAGCACTCTGGACTCTGAATCCAGTGATCCGAGTTCAAATCTCGGTGGAACCTGCCTGAGCAGTGCTTG
>NW_015539818.1:0-1067 GCF_001515605.1 Sinocyclocheilus anshuiensis | reverse complement strand
ACACCATTCAGATGCTCGCGGGTCAGTTGCTTTTTGCAGTGTGTCCTTCTGAGTCATTACTACATTGCAAACAGAAGGGCAGACGACCCTGCTGCAGCTTGGTTTAATGGTGTAACGGTTAGCACTCTGGATCCAGTGATCCAAGTTCAAATCTTGGTGGAACCTTCCTGATTTTGATTGGCACTGCTTCGCAAAGAGGAAGTTATGCCACAACCTTCTCTGTGGCAGTGTGTCTTGAAGGGAGTGCTACAGTGGCCTCCTTTAACCGTGCAAATGTGATGAATCAGACATGGTGAGTGTCCCCAAAAAATCTAGAACACACAATAAACTGAACAGAAACAACGTAGAACTACATTTAGCAGACTGGTGTCAACGTTACATCCTGTGAAGAAGCATTACAGAGCTCAGACAATTTTTCTTCAGCTAAAACAGCATGATGTGTGTGGCAGTGCCGCAATATGTAGGGTGATGATTCTAGCTTTGAGTGTGAGCGGTCCCAGGTTCAAATCCTGGACGAGCCCACCTCTGTCTTTGGTGCCTCTTTTCTTGAGCAGTATCCATTCCTACTGACTTCTCTGGGCCAATCGCAAGCTGCCGTCAAGTAAGACTAGTGCTGCTTCTGCGCATATTCAAGCCCGCATCTCGCTGTTCTTCTTTGTTCCTCGTCTGCAATTTAAGCTTGGTTGACCACTTAGCTCGGTGGTTTAGAGCGCTTGCACTGAAATGAGGTGTCGTTTCTGAGATGGCTCAGATGGGCTGCGCTGCAGGGTAGCCGTCTGCAGTTGAGTCGAGCCACGTGTCCTTTTCCTTCCCATTTTTCTCAATATTGGTTTGAGAAGGCAGCACAAGCCAGTGGAGGTACGGCAGAAAGGAGTTTCTTGGAAAGCGTCACTTCTCTGTGAGCCTTCACGGCAATGTTAGGTACTTGTCTTTCGACGTCGACGTCTTGTCCTTCTACTTGGTCTCTTACCTACTGCTAGTGTTGCATTGACTGGGTCACTCAGTCGGTTATAGAATATTGTACTGAGGCCGCAATAGCGGTGCCTGAGGACCGATCGTCTGTCTAA
>NW_015539817.1:0-163 GCF_001515605.1 Sinocyclocheilus anshuiensis | reverse complement strand
GTGTGTGTGTGTGTGTGTGTGTGTGTGTGTGTGTGTGTGTGTGTGTGTAACTATAACACATATAACAGCTATACATAAGTAAATATTTCAAGATGGATATTTATTTATTTTTATATATTATTTTTAAATTTCATATTTAAAGATAAATATTTATTTGTATATA
>NW_015539816.1:3002270-3003979 GCF_001515605.1 Sinocyclocheilus anshuiensis | reverse complement strand
GGGTCCGGCAGCGGAACGCGTTGAGCGGCGGCGGCACGCAGGGCCACGAGGCCCTTCTCCGTCTCCCCTTGACGGTTGGCGAGGTGCTCAACGATTTGTTGCTGGCGGATGCTAACCTCGATGAGCCGCTGGAGGATTTCGTCCATGTTGGGGGAGGAGCCTGGTCATGTATAGCCTACTAGGGGTGTAATGATTCATCGATATGGATCGATACATCGATATGATGTCTGACGATACGATGCATTGATGCCACGCGTAAAATATCGATATCTGTAGTATAAATAGGCACCTTTATTTTGGCACTGTCCACATTTTCACATAATGTCCGTCTATGCATTACCGCCAACACGTGCATTCTCGTTCAAACTCACGTATCAGGACTCGATATAAGGAAATATCGGCATGTGTAGTATAAATAGGCACCTTTATTTTGGCACTGTCCACATTTTCACATAATGTCCATCTATGCATTACCGCCAACGCGTGCATTCTCGTTCAAACTCAGGTATCAGGACTCGATATAAGGACTGCCCGAAGGCACAGGGTGAGCATAAAAGACGCTCTGGATTGTTTGCGGAACAGTCGAGCGCTGTGTGAGAAGTTTTCTGCGCACACATCTGAAGCGCACGCACACAGACAGCCGCGTCTACACCGCGCTAATACTAAATTGAGCTCTCTTCCGCTTTTTTGTGCATAGATGAATAAATACAGACAAAATTACATCAAAATGCGCGTTTTGGCGAAATATCCTAGTAAACGCAGTCGGTTAGGTATATGTCTTAACGTAAACAGTTGAGAAAGAAAAGGCATGTGTATCAGTATATTAAATCCGTGCTTTCATTCTTAAAGTGAAAGCAAACTAATAATAAATCTAATGCTGTCAAGCGTTTGTGCTAAGTGAGCCAAGTGCTCACTGCTCCTGACTAAACCTTTGTAACATCAAAAATGATTAATCTATATTTAATTTATACAGTGAAGACTATGCAGTTATTTTACATTTGATTATTACATTTCTGTAGCGTAAATTAAAATTTATTTTAGACTGAGCTGAAAAACCTGAAAAGCACTATTTATTGAACTTGTGTCTTTGTTCTATTGTATTTATTTTCTGCTATTGTTATATATTTTGGTTGCATTTGTGAGTTAATAAAAATGTAGATTGTTGTTTAAATTAGGTATATAATATCATAATATCAATATATCGACCGATATACTCCTGTATGGAATCGTTATCGTATCGCATAATTTTTTGAGGTATTGGCAAAATCGTATCGCTGGGAATAGGAATCGATATCGTATCATGACGAACCATCCGATTTACACCCCTAATAAATATATATGTATATATATATATATATATTTTTTTTGGAAACTGCGATACTTTTTCAGGATTCTTTGATGAATAAAAAGTTAAAAAGACCATAATTTATTCAAAATATAAATATTTTCTAACAATATAAATCTTTGCTGTCACTTATAAATTGAACACATCCTTGCTGAATAAAAGTTTTAATATCTTTCAAAAAAAGAAAGAATAAAAATGTACTGACCCCAAATTTTTGAACGCTATGTATATTGTTAGAAAAGATTTCGATTTTAAATAAATGCTCTTCTTTTTATCTTTTTATTCATCAAAAAAATCCTGAAAAAAGTATCACAGGTTCCAAAAAAATATTAAGCAGCACAACAGTTTCCAGCACTGATAATAA
>NW_015539816.1:3000932-3001884 GCF_001515605.1 Sinocyclocheilus anshuiensis | reverse complement strand
GAAGGATCATGTGACACTTTATACTGGAGTAATGGCTGATGGAAATTCAGCTTTGCATCACAGAAATAAATTATATTAAAGTAGAAACCATTATTTTATATTGTAATAACATTTTGCAATTTTACTGTTGTTTTCTGTATTTTTGATCAAATAAATGCAGTCTTGATGAGCATAAGAGACTTCTTTAAAAAACATTTTAAAAACAAGTCTTAGGCTATGTTCACACTTGGCGTCTTTTTTGAAGCTGCCAGCGTCTGTTTTACATTATAATCCTATGGAGTAAACCGTGTTTTCAAAAAAGTCCCGAGCGCTTTTTAAAAAGGCCACCGCCGGCATCTTTTTCTGCAGCTCAGAGCGTCTTTTCAAGTTGAAAAAAGTTAAAATTTTCTGAAAAAAACGCCCTACGTCAAGCGCCCTTTTGACAGCTGACCAATGACAAGCCAGTGGTGAGTCGTTTCCATAACAACAAAAGCAACAAGAAAAATGGAAAAGATAGCCGGTAGATTAGTTCGTACTAGTTTCGGAGCACAAGGAGTTGTATAGAGCGCTTTTAAATGCCACCGCCGGCGTGTTTTTCTGCAGCTCAGAGCGTCTTTTCAAGTTGAAAAAAGTTTAACTTTTCTGGAAAAAAACGCCCTACGTCAAGCACCTTTTTGACAGCTGACCAATGACAAGCGATTGAGTAGCGAGACCTGTCATTTCCATAACAACAAGAACAAGAAAAAATGGAGAAGGTGCCAGTAGATAAACTATGAGCACAAAATATTTAGTATAATATTTTATATATAATATATAATGTTTTAATGTTTAGTCTAAAATATGCCGCAAACCGTGCATCATCCAACCGGAGCTCCTGGACTAAATTGTTGTAAGCACCATACTGGTTCCTTCCCCGTATAATGTCGTGCACCCACAAACGTCGTTGTAAACCGACATTCTCTTCCCTATTAAC
>NW_015539816.1:2999649-3000725 GCF_001515605.1 Sinocyclocheilus anshuiensis | reverse complement strand
AATGTCGTGCACTCACAAACGTCGTTGTAAACCGACATTCTCTTCCCCGTTAACTTCAAAAGCCAATGCAAGAGCAAATTTCCTCTTTTTCTACATTTTTGCAGCACTAGGCTACTGGTGCAGCTGTTGTTATAGCAACAAAAGACGCCCTCTGCTGCTATTTGTAACAGAAGGTCACCATACTTGGCCACATGTCACGTCAAAACAAAAACAAAACAAAAAAACTAAACAAAAAAAATACACCAGCAAGTCCACCTCTGAATGGCTGAAGAAAAACAAAATGAAGACTTTGGAGTGGCCTAGTCAAAGTCCTGACCTGAATCCTATTGAGATGCTGTGGCATGACCTTAAAAAGGCGGTTCATGCTCGAAAACCCTCCAATGTGGCTGAATTACAACAATTCTGCATAGATGAGTGGACCAGAATTCCTCCACAGCGCTGTAACAGACTCATTGCAAGTTATCGCAAACGCTTGATTGCAGTTGTTGCTGCTAAGGGTGGCCCATATATATGTATATATATATATATATGTGTGTATATATATATATATATATATATATATATATATATACACTTACGTACATCTGAACTTTATGATGTGAGACTTCGCAGGAGAGCATTTTCAGCAATGACTCATCTTAATGCCTCTGATTGGCCATTGCATTCATAAACTCAACGTAATCGTGTGTGATTGGTTATAACGCACAACACTGTAAAAACGTGTAGAAAGAAATATGATGGAACAAATAAGCCCGGATATTAATTAGATAATAACACTAGCCTGATAATAATAATAATAATAATAATAATAATAATAATGTTCTTGATATAGTCAAAGTACATGATACTATCATCTATCGGCATAACCCTATAGAGCAATCAGTGTCAATACCCAGTCCTGTTTAGTGTTTATTGTTATGGATAATGTGGTCGTGGTAGAGTTACGTCTTCAGATTTTTATGCTTTAAATAAGTTAAATAAGAACACAACCCTGGTATTCTAATGTATACAGTGGGTACGGAAAGTATTCAGACCCCCTTCAATTTTTCACTCTTTGTTATATTGCAGCCATTTGC
>NW_015539816.1:2995564-2999344 GCF_001515605.1 Sinocyclocheilus anshuiensis | reverse complement strand
ATGGCTGCAATATAACAAAGAGTGAAAAATTTAAGGGGGTCTGAATACTTTCCGTACCCACTGTAGCTTATCATAACATTGTTTGAATGTCTTTTACATCCTCTCTTAAGATTTGTACAGCTTTCAGGCCAGTGCCAATAAATGTGCGCTGGTCTAAATCTTAGTGTGGAAAGCGGATTATGTGTGTGCTTCCTCCATGCCAAGAGTCACAGCTGAACATGCTGTCCATGTGGGTGCAGTCTGTGAAGTGATGAAGGATGGAGACTTATATGGCTCGACTTGCTATAAAACTCCTTGGTTGTGCACCATACCATCAAAATCATATTTCTGTCAAAAGATGAGCTTAACTTTCATCTGATATTTCACCAGCCAGCTTTGGCTAATGGGCTTTGGAAACATGTAACATTGCATCCAAAGCGGCTTTGATTGGGAAACGCTGACCTGCAGAGATGCAGTATTTAATGCCAAAGTTTGTGCTGCAATTCAGGTTTGGGGCGTATGGAGAATTTCTTAAAACGAAAGTCTAAATCTCAGCAACAGTGCTGTTACTTTCAGACATTTTTTTAAAGCACGCATAAAATGTCCCTACTGCATGATAGGCACCACTGAAAAGGGAAATACACCTATTTTTGTAAAAGCCATTGCAACAGCAAAAAATTGTGCTGCAGAAACAATCTTTCCTCCCAATTATTTTGCACTTTCAGGATTGCTGGTGTTTTTAGGCAGGCGTCTTTTGGAGAGTCTGGCGTGTGGTTATTAACAAAATCTCTAAAATGGCTTTTTAGGAAATAGGACTGTCCCAGGCTTCCATCACTCCAGATTTGAAGCGTCTGGAAGCTCTGTAGCACAAGATCTATAGTACATGGCCCTAGAGTCCAAGTTATTACCCACTGACCTGCTTACTTTGTCTTCTACTGAATAAACTGCTTTGCAGAAATTGTTGTACTGCCTACCTACAAAGCAAGAAAACAGTGAGCAAAGTCTTCAGTCTTGCTCTCTTGGTGGTAATTTTATCAGAGATAAAAGAAATTACCTCCCTTCCTTCAACTTGGCCCCAGGAAATATGAAACCTGCTCTTTAAATAAAAACAGTCTTTACTTAATTGACTATGGAAGAATATTCAGGAATTTTTTCAAAGGGAATTGCAAATTGTGATTTCAATTGCATTTTCCACATGTGGGCACATAAATTGTGACATAATCCTTTTTTTGCAATTTGCAATTGCAAATCTTGCATTCCCGTTTGCATTTTCGCTTTGTTGTATGTCGCTCCTTGTGCCATATTGCCATGGAGATGGGCTCTTTACAACCCATGTGATGTGTCCATACAGAGTCACCTGTGTGGGTAAACAGAGCCTGACACAATTGGCCTTTAAGCCATGAATCATTCCCTAGCAAACTGAGTCAAGTCATTTTAACTTTAATTAAATTTGGAGATCTGCCACGGAGCTCGTGCTTATGGGAACTGCACAAAAATCGTTATTGATCAAGCGTTATTGAGTATTTTGTGCTGAGGGAAGCTGAACTAAAAAACAGGTAAGTGTTGAGCTTCAAAAGTTGATCATTTAGTGAAATGTTGTTTCTAAGCCGGTGTCTTCAGACACATTTGAGCTATTGGCGTAACCAGCGTTTGTAATGTTGTTTGGTCTATCTGACATATAGCCTGTTTTAGTCTCAAGAAAAGCGATGGTAGTGGGGAAAAAGTTCAATCCCTCACCCTGATTTAAAATGACAGTTGATTTGATCCAGACCTGATTGGGCCTTCTGCTCCAGGCAAAGCCCACTTTTTTTTCTCAGCAATCGCTAATAATTAATTGAATGGAAGGGACAGTTTTGTATTGACACAGAGCACAAGCACAATCTCTTTGAACTTGAAGAACACTTCCAGTGACACAGTAACCTCTTCAGCTCTTTTTGATTGTTGTTTGACTTTTTTTTTTATTTTTATTTTTTGGCTTTTTATTTTGTGAACAAAAACAGTATCACTTGCTTATGAGATTAAAACTCATGTAATTAGAAAGCCAAAGGTAAACGTGGCAAAATAATTAGACAAATATCAATATATGTATTACCATTCAAATATATATATTTTTTTTTATTAAATATGTAAGCATTATTATTTGGTCAAAAACAGTAAAACAATATTACAATTTAAAATGACTGTTTTCTGTTTGTTTATATATTAAGATGTAATTTATTCCTGTAATAGCAAAGCTGAATTTTCAACAACTATTACTTTAGTCTTCAGTGTCACACGATCCTTCAGTCCTTCAGAAATCTGAAACATTTATTGTTATTATCAATGTTGAAAATATTAATATCATCTTGATATTTTTATGCAAACTATGCAATTTTTTTCAGGATTCTTCAATGAATACAAAGTTCAAAAGTTCATTTTTTAAAATAAATTGTAACATTTATAAATGTCTTTACTGTCTCTTTTGAACAATTTTTGTCCTTGCTGAACAAAAGCATTAATTTCTTTCAAAAAAATATTATTATTATTATTATTAATAATAATAATAATTTCTGTTGTTTGTACATGGTATTATGTCTGTTATGTAGTAACATGGTTCTGTGTACAAAAAACCAGGTGAGCTTGACAAAGAAAACTGTTTTGTATGATGTCAAATATTACTGTATTTACACCTTATTTTTCTGCCTTTTTCTAACCTCCTGCAGCTAAAACCACTCTTAATCCATTTTGTAATTATATGGGACTGTAACAACACGGGTGATTTAGGAGGCAATTTTCACATGTAGCGATTTAAAGCATAGAGAATTAGAGATCAACAAAAACAAGAAATTGTGAGACATGAGCATTGATGGACTATGAGATGATTACTGACATGTTTTCAACCATCACATCATGGTGGAAAAAATACTACCCATGAATTATGGAAATAGATCATGGTATTAACTTGGATAAGAATAGATGTAGCCATAGGCTGTAGGTGACCTGGCAATACCACGCCACAAACATCACCACAGTATCTTTCTCATGCTGTGTGCTCATGCATGTTAATGTTAATGCTGATAGATTGCCATTGAATTCTGTTCCATGATGCATCGATGTGGGTGGCAAATTTTGTCAGAAAAGCTGCTCTTCTGTTGAACTTTCTGTTCATCAAAGGATTCAGAAAAAAATATATAGCGTGGTTTCCAACAAAAATATTAAGCAGCGCAAAAAAAAAAAAGAATAATTCTTGAGTACCAAATCAGCATATTAGAATGATTTCTGAGGGATCATGTGACAATGGAGACTGGTGTAATATTGCCTTAAATTCAGCTTTGCATCACAGGAATAAATGACATTGTAAAATAAAAAATATTTTTCACAATCTTATGTATTGTATTTTTTTATCTTAAAGGGGTCATATGATGCTTCTAAAAAGAACAGTATTTTGTGTATTTGGTGTAATGAAATGTGTTTATGCGGTTTAAGGTTAAAAAAACATTATTTTCCACATACTGTACATTATTGTTTCTCCTCTATGCCCCACCTTTCTGAAACGCGTCGATTTTTACAAAGCTCATCGGTCTGAAAAAGCGAGGTGTGCTGTGATTGGCCAGCTATCCAGTGCGTTGTGATTGGCCGAATACCTCAAGTGTGAGATGGAAATGTTACGCCCAAACCATACTGTGATGATGCCCTGTCAGGCCAGAGCGATGATTCAAAGGCATGAAAACCCATTATAAACGAGGCATTCGTTGCATCCAGTGGGGACATAATTATGGATTATAATGACTTATACTGTCTTTTTACGCGTTGCGTTGCATC
>NW_015539816.1:2990681-2993164 GCF_001515605.1 Sinocyclocheilus anshuiensis | reverse complement strand
AGCGTCCGGAAGGACATGTGACGACTCCGGGCTGGACTCCGCTTTGTCCACGGTGAAAGCCGATCCGGCGATCGACAGCGCAAAGTTGTAGTATTTCCTCAGCAACCAGCGCGGATCAGCTCCAGGCATGACGAAGCAGATATCGTCCTCTTTTGGAAGACCAAACAAAGTAGTTTCGCTTTCACAACGAAGCACACAGCGTCTTTACGACATGGCGGCGGAAACAACAAAACTACAGCGAGAATAAAAGTTACGCCTTCTTTCTTTGCGTGAACATTTGGGCAGTGTTATGCAAATCTTCCCACATAGCGACGTAGATATGTGGGGGCGGGTTAGAACGAGCCGTTTTAGGTAGGCGTGGCTGACTCTTAACTTTTATAAAGAATATCTCTTTGGATTTGAGACTTTAGTCTTTGCAACTTTACATATCTTCTTTATGCACCAAGAGCTTGTAACACTCCAAAGAGAAAGGAAAAATTTAAATCGCATCATATGACCCCTTTAAAAATAAAAAAGTAATCTTACGTTTTGTATTTTTGATCGAATAAATGCAGCCGTGGTGAGCATAAGAAAATATCAAAAACATTAACAGAAAATCTTACCCTAAACTTTTGATAAGTAGTGCATAGTGGGTTTTTTTTTTTATTGGAATTAAATTATTTTGAAAAAGTGTCATTCTAAAACTTGAAATATTTAAGTTTTTAGGTTGCTAACTAAATACCAGCAAATGTGTAATTTTGACATGTTGTAGTTAACATACTGGCAAAATTGATGAACGTATTTGACTCCAACTTATGTCTGATTGCCCCTAGTCCTTACATAACCTTAATGACTGGCCCAGCTTCAACCTTAAACAGTGTATGAGTGCACTTGTATGGCTTTTGCTTAGGACAGCCCAGAGACAAAACAGACTGCTGGCTTTTTTGGAAAAATGGAAGTATTGCTATATTGCCACAGACAATTGAAGATTTGAATTTCAAGGGAACTTTTGCACAGCATGAACCAGGTTGTAAATGGTGTTCTGCTTCAGGTTTGAGTGAGTCATCCTACACGCCTTCTCTTTATTTCAGAACTGTGTTTTATATTCCATGTTCACATCATGTACCGTGCCGCCTTGAATCGACCTCAGTACTGCTTGATTGCTCTAAATGCCAGACTATCACAGCAATTGCCATCTGAGTATTTTGGTGCCTTTAATCTTTGCTACACGGCAGTTCTACTCTGCTGCTATGGCGACAGCTGTGGAGACAGACAACTTGCTCTTATCTTTCAGAATGCAGAGTGACAGAGTGGGATTCTGGGATGGATCTCCGACACAGGCCTGTTTTAGACCCTTTTGGCTAAAAGCGTCACCATTCCTCTTCCCGATGAGCTTAGCAGGTCTACACTAACATTGGCACTCCTGCGATAATCAAGCTCCGAGTGTTTACTTGGCCACAGGTCATTTCATACCCAGTTCTCACTACAATGAGCCCTGCAGATACATGCTTATGTCTGTTTCTCACAGTCTTCTGTGTCATTTATGGCTGTGGAATTAAACCAGTCATCTTTGAATCCTTGTTTGTGTGTATATATTTTGTTTTTGGCCTGACTGCCCCTCCTTTCTTTCTCTCTCTCTCTCTCTCTCTCTCTCTCTCTCTCTCCCTGTGTGTAGGTGGGAAACCCTCGTGTGGAGCTCACTCTCTCAGAGCTACAGGAGATGGCCACTCGTCAGCAGCAGCAAATTGAGGCCCAGCAACAGATGCTTGTCGCTAAGGTAACACGCTCAGATGTGTCCTTTGATGGGCATCTTTTTATAGATCATTGTTTTCATCTGTGTGGGGACTAGACGCAGATATTTCTTCCAGTTAGAATTTGCAGTTGAATCAAACAGTGCCATTCATTTATTTACTGATGTTGAAATGGCATGGTTTCTATTTTGATTTTATTGCTTTTATGGATGTTTTATTTAGCCCTTAAGCAGATTGACTATTTGTTTTGACTGTATTGTGGCATTTACCAGTAATTGGCAAATGATTTTAGCTTTTTCATTGTTCATTGGTCTACATTTATCCTAGATAGAACTGAACTTGCAGTTGTGAAATGTACAAGTAGCTAGGAAGTGAACGGTAGGATCATTGTACACTTTGGTGTTATTTTTCAGATAGAATGTAGAATTACCCAGAGTATGTAAGAGTCTAGGTTGTTAATCAAATGTCAGTTAATGTATAACTTTATTATTTAGTACTATTATTACTGTTAGAAAATGTTGCGAAATCATTTTCAATAGTGGTCTCAGGCTTTTGTACCCCACTGTTTTGTCAGTTGTATATTTGGCATAATGCAATTAACATTTTTTACTTAACTAGTTTGATTCCAACTATAGATTAGGGTTGTGACGGTGAGGAAATTTTCCCACCGGTTAATCGACGTATGACAACACCGGTAATACCGGTAATACGCGGGGCGTTCCCTCTTTTCCTCGCTTTCCTTCGCTTTTAAAT
>NW_015539816.1:2985441-2990595 GCF_001515605.1 Sinocyclocheilus anshuiensis | reverse complement strand
GGCACGGCATACACCTTGATGTCAAATAAAATAAATAGTAAACATAGTTAAAGTAAAAATCAGCAAACAATGTGGAACCAATTAAATAAGAAACGAATGTTTAAAAAAACTTCCAAAATCACCTTAGATAAACGGCAAAAGTCATCAAAATTTTTGGATTTCAAAATCCAAAATATTGGCAAACAGGTGCTTTTGCATCTAGTTTCGAAACTAAATCATCCGCGATCGTCTTGTCTGTCTCACCTCACTCTTGTCAGTCAGCTCGACCCACTCCTCACTGGATAAATGAAATCTGATCTGTGATGCGACTGTCCTTCGGCACGCTATATTGAGCAGCCGCGTTCAGTTTTTAATTGTAGTGTCTGTTCTTTTACTGAACTAAATGATTTTTATTACTATAAAAAAATCAAAACGACGGTGGGGGTCGGTGACGCGGTGGGCAAGTGACGTAACCGGTGTTGCGGCTTAACACCGGTATCACCGTCAACACCGTCTATCGCGGCAAGCCTACTATAGATGCGAATATTTTCTCCAGTTGCTATTAAATCAAACATTGGCATTAATTAATTCATTGACATTAAATGGTTTCTATTTTGATCTTATGGGTATTGTGGATGTTGAGCATCATTTTCTTTAGCCTTTAAGCTGAGTGATCATTTATTTTTATTGCATGGTAGCATTTACCAGAAATTGGCAAATAATTTTTAGCTTTTTCTTTATTTATCAATCTACATTTGTCCTATCTAGAACTAGGGCTGTGCAAAAAATCGAATGCGATTTTCATGCGCATCTCGTCAGTAAAGGCGCTCCTGTGATTAGTAGTAAATCTCCAGCACGTGCGTTCAGATGGAGCGGCATTTACTACACACAGCCGTAGTTCACTGACAAGCTACACAAAATCGCAGGCGATTCATTGCCGATTTTGAACGCGATTTTGTGTAGCTTGTCAGTGAACTACTTAGAAGAACTGAAACTACTTCTAATCACAGGAGCGGCTTTACTGACGAGATGCTTATGAAAATCGCATTCAATTTTTTGCACAGCCCTATCTAGAACCAAGCTTTCAGTTGTGTAATGTCTGAATAGCTAGCAGGTAAATAGTAAGGTTATATCTTTGGGAAAGGTGCTTGAGTACTATATATAAATGTTGGTGTTATTTTTCAGATAGAATGTTGAATTACATCTTTTTGCTAAAAAAAATGGTTTAAGTCAGTAACCATTAAAAGGTGAAGCATAAGCCTACTTTTATTAATTTAAGCCAGCAGGCAACTAAAGTTGCAAAAGGGTCTTCCCTTTTGTACTGTAAGCACGTCTATAAAAGACGTACTTACAGTCTTTGAGTCAGAACAGCCGGCATTGTTGGGCGGCATTATGCAAATCTTCCCACATAGCGACGTAGATATGTGGGGGCGTGTTAGAACGAGCCGTTTTAGGTAGGCGTGGCTGACTCTTAACTTTTATAAAGAATATCTCTTTGGATTTGAGACTTTAGTCTTTGCAACTTTACAGATCTTCTTTATGCACCAAGAGCTTGTAACACTCCAAAGAGAAAGGAAAAATTGAAATCGCATCATATGACCCCTTTAACTATTGTCAACTAATGAAGCCCTAATGTAAAGTGACCGAACAATAAAGAATCAAAACGCTTTCAAAAAATATTTAGGGCGTGTTGTAGTGACTGATCTATATATAATGATCAGTGGTTGTAGTCCAGATTAAAATGTAAAAAAGTTTGAAAATAAAAAGTCTATTAAGTCTAAATATTTAAGTATTTGACGCTGTGATTAACACCATAGCAAATACAAAAATCTGAATGGCTATTTAAATCATTTAAATAAGTTTGGGGTTTCCGGTCTGCATTTCTGCTGTTCAGTGCCATCTGCTGTCAGAGATTGAATGTGCGCTTTCATCCAGAGCATCTCTCACGCGTTCCACCATGCGCTTCTCAACCGTGCTTGTTTACATCTGAGTGCGCATGCGTCTGTGATGCAGCATACAGCAGTGTTGTGCATTGTGACCAATTGATGGGAAAATTATTCTTAAAACGCATTCAAAATTCTGAATAATTTGTAATAAATAATTATTCTCTGTATTTTGAAGTGCCCACGATAACAATACTGTGCATATTCATTATCGTGATATATGAATGAATGAGGCATTTATATAGAGTTTTTATTGTGTATCGCTGTACACCCAAAGCGCTTTACAATCATATGGGGGGATCTCTCCTCAACCACCACCAGTGTGCAGCATCTACCTGGATGATGCGACCGCAGCCACAGTACAACAGCGCCAGTGTGCTTACCACACACCAGCTACAGGTGGAGTGGAGAGAGAGTGATAGAGCCAATCAAGTGGATGGGGATTATTAGGAGGCCATGATTGACAAGGGCCAGTGGAGGGAATTAGACCAGGACACCGGAGTTACACCCCTACTCTTTTACGAGAAGTAGCATGGGATGTTTTAATGACCACAGAAAATCAGGACCTCGGTTTAACGTCTCATCCGAAAGATGGTGCTTTTTAACAGTGTAGTGTCCCCGTCACTATACTGGGGCGTTAGGACCCACACAGACCACAGGGTGAGCACCCCCGACTGGCCTCACTAACACCTCTTCCAACAGCAACCTAGTTTTTCCCAATAGGTCTCCCATCCAGGTACTGACCAGGCTCATCCCTGCTTAGCTTCAGTGGGCGACCAGTCTTAGGCTGCAGGGTGATATGGCTGATATGGCTGTTAAAGTGTTTTTTTATATGGAAAAAAATACACTTTAAATTTGCAAGTAAAATGCACTGCTTGTTCATATTATGATATGCAAATAACTGTAATTAAGTTATTTTCTGAGGGAAAAAAAGGGAATTAATGGGTTAAGTATCCCTGTAATTATTCAAAACACAGCTGCTTGTTGGGTAAACCTCTGACTTTATATAGCAGCTTAAGCTCTTTATTATCATTGTGCAGTGTTATTAGATGTTTTAAGTTACTGACCTCATCTTTGTTTTCCTCAGTGCCATTTATAGGTCATTACAGCAGGCTGTTCTGACCATTATAGGGGCGTTAGTTATGGGAACACAGGCTGAGGTGGGAAGCTGAACGAGACCAAAAATGGCAATTATGTAGCAGACAACTCTGACATGCTTTGTATGCCGTGGCAGGCATTTTTCTTCCATACTAGCGCTAAATTGCTTTGTTTCTTCATTCTTTTTACAGTACCATTAGTACCAATTCATATCTGTACCCACTTGTAGTCAACCACTTTTAAACACTCCTGTGTGTTTTTGCGTGCACGCTCTGGTTTCGAATTACAAAACCACAAGTTTATTTACGTGTTTTTGCAGCATTGAGTATTGTAGCCAATCACAGGCATCTCTGTTGAAAGCAATGGCCAGTCAGAGGTGTTTTGTGTAGGTTAATCAGAAGAATCCCCTCTGAGCTAATTTTTGTTTTCGTAAGTTTACAGAGTTCTACACGCTTGCAGATCTACCTAATAGTGTTGTCACGGTACCAACATTTCAGTATTTGGTACCAATATCAATTAAAAGCCTCTGGTGTGTAAAAATAGTAAATATCATCATGTCGTCCTGTTTTTTTACCCTAATAAAAGTTATAGGAGCATTACATAGTTAATAAAGAAACCTCATTCTAATGCTCATTATATTAGCTGCGCTTATGTTAACAGTTAACTACTCTAATAACAGCGATGTTCATTTCAATCCGACATTCAAATTAAAATATTGAATAATATTCATAACATAAGTAGTGTTTCCCACAGACTTGCACTGTATTTGTGGTGGCATATATATGCAAATTCATTCTCTGCCAGCAGGAGGTGCTAGTAAAGCGGGAGAGATGGAGGTTTCCCCAGTAACGGCGCATCAAGAACCGGGTTGACCGGGTACTTGGTACCACCGGCACTTAAAAAAACCTGGTACCGTAACGTTTTCATTTTTTTTAGTACCGACTTGGTACCGAAGTACCAGGTCTTTTGACAACACTACTACCTAATATAATCAGAGAGAGAAAAAACGCATACACACGGTGTAAATGAGAGATTGATTGTGTAGTTAGTCATTGATTTATCAGGAGTTTTCGCATAAGCTCAGTCAGTTGCGCTTTAAGAGCTTTGCTCTGTTTCTCTAGAATCTCTACATAATCCATTGACAATTTGAAGAAAGTTTTGTTTGTCTAAGAGGACCGAACGTCCACATATACTGTTTCAAGAGTGACAAACGCGAGTGTAAAAAATTATGCGAGTGAATCCGCTAAATTGTTCCGTCAGTCATTGCTATGATTGACAGTGATAACTGCCCTGGGTGGAACGATCAGTGGTGGAAAGAGTACTGAAAATTTTTACTTAAGTACAAGTACTGTTACATTGCTGAAATAATACTCAATTACAATTAAAAGTACTGGTCAAAACAGTACTTAAAGGGTTAGTTCACCCAAAAATGGAAATTATGTCATTAATTACTTACCCTTGTGTTGTTCCAAACCCGTAAGACCTTCGTTCATCTTCGGAACACAATTTAAGATATTTTTGATGAAATCTGAGGGCTCTCTGACCCTCCCATAGACAGCAAGGTAACTACCACGTTCAAGGTCCAGAAAAGTACCAAGATGATCGACAAAGTAGTCCGTGTGACATCAGTGGTTCAACTGTAAAGTTATGAAGCTATGAGAATACTTTTTTTGCTCAAAGAAAACCAAAATAACAACTTTATTCCACATTTTCGTCTCTACTGCGTCACTTTGGACGCACGTTCACGACAGCAGTGGTGGAAAGAGTACTGAAAATTTGTACATAAGTACAAGTACTGTTACATTGCTGAAATAATACTCAATTACAAGTAAAAGTACTGGTGTCAAAACAGTACTTAAGTTAAAGTACAAAGTACTCCTCTCAAAAACTACTCAGAGTACTAGTTACTATACTACGGCGATATTTAATGAATTACCAAAAAATATTAATTCATATGAAAGATCTATGTGGATAATCGCTACTTTGAACAAAACCCACTTTTATCTTATTGACAAAGTATGTGAATTAGTGGTCATGGTACAGGAATTTCTAACTTCCAATACCTTGAAAAATATCAATATCAAAGTACCCGTGAACCGGAAGTTGCAACTGACTTCAGTGTTGTGATGTATTT
>NW_015539816.1:2984448-2985370 GCF_001515605.1 Sinocyclocheilus anshuiensis | reverse complement strand
GTGAATTAGTGGTCATGATACAGGAATTTCTAACTTCAATACCTTGAAAAATATCAATATTAAAGTACCCGTGAACCGGAAGTTGCAACTGACTTCAGTATTAAATAAAGGGCGGGGTTTATTGTGGTGCACCTCCACTCCACCTCTTGCTCATAGCAGATTCACGGTTGGATAGGAGTGGTTAAGAATATCTGCTTGTTACGTCTGACATCACGCTTCACCGCTGCTGGGTCCTAACGCTCTGCCAGACGCTCCAAGGAAACAACAAACTGTGCTAATATACACCCACAATGTCATGTAATACTGAAAAATTATAACCCTAACCTTTATCTCCATACTGAAATCCCAGATGGCCTGACAGTGATTCAGCTAAAATATTAGTGTCTGCGACACTGTGAGCACGGAGACTGTAGTGTGCAAAGCAAATTTTAAAATGCTTAGCTTAAATATGTAATATTAAAGATTGTATAGGCTGTATTAAAGAGTGCTCATAAATGGCTGTTGAGATAGTATTCTCAAGTGAAATGAGTAGAGGCATGGACCTGGAAACAGCAGTCCTAACGTCATGACTTAACAAGAGGATTCTCCCCAAGCCGTCAAACTGACGTCATCAGAGCGAGAACGCCATTTCAGAGTGGAAGCAGATTTGTAGTTTTTGATTAAAGATTATGACGGCAGACAAATTTTTTTTTTGCACTAAAAAAGTAAGTAGGGTCATTTTTGTTTTCAGGACGACTAATCATTTTCAATACCATTGGCAAAACTACCACATACTGTATACTGCCAGATAGGTATTTTAATAATTTATTTTTTTTATTATTTCAAGTTTTGAAATTGGTTTAATCCAAGTCTTCTAAAAATACACATTCGCTTTATATGATGAACAGATTTTAATATAGGCTTTTATTTACATACATATAAA
>NW_015539816.1:2983045-2983502 GCF_001515605.1 Sinocyclocheilus anshuiensis | reverse complement strand
AGTGCTCATAAATGGCTGTTGAGATAGTATTCTCAAGTGAAATGAGTAGAGGCATGGACCTGGAAACAGCAGTCCTAACGTCATGACTTAACAAGAGGATTCTCCCCAAGCCGTCAAACTGACGTCATCAGAGCGAGAACGCCATTTCAGAGTGGAAGCAGATTTGTAGTTTTTGATTAAAGATTATGACGGCAGACAAATTTTTTTTTTGCCTTGATTTCAAATTTGATTTCAAACTGAATTGAATTTACAAAAAATGACAAGTACACAGTCAGTAATAAAATTATACAAATGACCTAAATTCAGTTGTATTGGAAAATATGACAACACTGAATTTTTATAAGCAGTGATTTAAGAGCCATATATGCTAGGCCTATTTATTTAGATAAATGGAACATCAGATGGCTTTGACCCTAATGTCTGTACAATGTAGTGATGCAGTTAGGCAGACTAGATA
>NW_015539816.1:2969103-2982983 GCF_001515605.1 Sinocyclocheilus anshuiensis | reverse complement strand
ATGGTTTATAACTTTTTTTTTTTTTTTTTTTTTAATTATTATTTGTATTGTGGTTTTGCAGACATGAAGAACAAACAACAACAGACAAACAGACCCTTCATATAACAACAATCTGTGCAATGAGTAAAATGAAGCACAAAAATATGACAAAAAAGGAGAATGACGGTATACAAGACCATATATCCTACAAAAAGTAATTAATGGTTGATAAATTTTGACAACGTTTAATCCAGGAGCAAAGAGAAATAATTTCTACTTGAAGCACGGAGAGATCGTGATTGCACAGTCTGCTCACAAGCAATATCGGAGTGAGAGGACAGGCAGTTCAATTGTATAAGTTAGGCCTATTTGAGAGCTCACGTCCAGTTTTCTGCAATTACATGACTGTGTTCATATGTTACAATAAAGCACCCGCCACATTTGCGCGGGAATGATTAAAATTATGCGGAATACCTGCAATCTCGTGCGGACTTTCAGACTGTAATTGACAGGATGCGTGTCAAACTCACTGTCGGAGAGGAAAGAGCGAGACGCAGCTTGTATCGGTGTATACTGTGGAAAATGAGTAATAGAACCGTGTCAGATATTTCAGTATATATCGGTATCAAAATATAGATATTTATGATAACACTACCATGTAGTTTGTTTCTCCAAACTTTGAGTCCATAAATTACGCTGAGTAATGGAACCGTGTCAGATATTTCACACTGTCTGATCAGCTCTTCAAAACCTGCTGCAGCGGCGGCAATCAACATATCATAAATACTGACAAAGGAAAAAACAAAAGGAAAAATGTGTGATGGACACAATATATGTAGTTTTTGCATTTAATGAAGAAAACACATCACGGAGGTGTAAAATAAAGAGATACTGTAGATTGTTTAAATGTCCCTGGCAATGTTTTATTTACATTTATTTTTTGTATGCTCATGTTCTTTATGTATTCTGTCCGTAGGAGCAACGGTTGCGCTATTTGAAGCAGCAGGAGCGACGGCAGCAGCAGACTGTGTCTGAGACCGAGAAACTACAGAGGTTAAAGGAGAGGGTGGAGAGTCAGGAAGCCAAACTCAAGAAGATCCGTGCCATGAGGGGCCAAGTGGACTACAGCAAAGTCATCAATGGCAACCTGTGTATGTCTCCATATGGCAACCTGACTTCAGCAATCATCCGAGTAGAAATGCTGCTAGCGATTGTGATGTGGCTATTTTGCGTGGCTGTATAAAGCCAGATTTCTTCATGTAAGCGTTTGCATGTGAGAGAGCAGTAAGCTTACAACTGCAAGTGCGATCACATGCACACATAAAAACACATGCCATAAGGTCAGGATTAGGTCTTTGCTAGTTTGTGAATTGTAATGATCTCACATAATGCCAAATACTCCCACACACGCAACTCCAGATGGGATTGTCCACTTCGCTGGAGATGAGTCTTTTAAGGGCTGTGTTTAAAATTAGATTTTTGTGGATTGTAATCAGTACTTTATTGCAGAATGGTTAAGATTTTCTAATTTTTTCAGTTTTAACCCACAGCTGGGTGCTTTATTCATGTTGTGCCAGCATTTAGGCTGTATTATGTTGTTGACAAATGGTGAAAGCAATAAAAGTCAATTTTACTGTATAGAATATATCTGTTCAGCCTGCTAGTTTTGCATTATGCAAGAGCTCCTGTACAACATGTGCAGCCACACATTACATTTTCATTGAACATTAAATAATAATCCTATAGTAATAGAGAAAGTATGTCGGCTCATGTATGCCTGTGTTTGCACGCAAGTTTGCGTGTGTATAACTCAGCTGTGGTCTGTTAGCCGCAGAGATCGAGCACATCAGCGGGATGTTCCAGGACAAGCAGGCAGAGCTGCAGGCAGCCGTCTTGAGGGTGGATCAGCTCAGCCAGCAGCTGGAGGACCTGAGGAGAGGCAAACTAAATGGCCTGCAGACCCTCGGAGGTCAGGTCACTGGCACCGCTGCCCTGGAGCTCCGCAAACTGTACCAGGAGCTGCAGGTATGACCACACACTCAACTCAAGAGTTTATTTTCATACAAGAGATTTGTTGTGGTGATTTTTCACCATAAAATATTAAAAGAACCTTGACCACTTTTAATAATGCAGTTTTTTTAGTATGTTGTATATTGCAACAAAATTTTGCTGGTTTTGATATAGGACGCTTTCCAAAAGTAGGTTGTGAAATGTATAAATGACACCAGAAAAATTTTTTTGGCTGTTAAAAACTTATGATGTTTGTGGTATAGAAACATGGAGTCAGCTATATCCATAGATATTGATTGTTTATTATTCTGTGTATGTCTGTGTTACTAGTATGTGCCTGTCATTTCTGTCAGTTAGAATATTGATCATTACTTTGCTGTTTTTTTCCCAATCAGATACGCAATAAGCTGAATCAGGAGCAGAACAGTAAACTTCAGCAGCAGAAAGAGCTGTTGAATAAGAGAAACGTGGAGGTGACACTGATGGACAAGCGTATCAATGAGCTCAGAGATCAACTATACAAGAGAAAAGCTGAGGCACGTCAAAAAGAAAACCTTCCCGTAAGGCCAGGAGTTTGCATCACTCACTCATGCTTCCTAGTTTAATTTGTTTAGAATCTTGTTCAGAAACCAGACATCTAGAGACCAAACCTGGAGCTTGTGAAATATTTTAAATTTAAACTAAGCTAATTTCCTTTTTTCTTTTGTTTTCTTTTTTGCCCTTTTTTCCTTTTCCCCCTTCCTGCAGCTGAATAGAGTAAACGGTCCTCCCTCTCCCCAGCCGGCTCCCGGAAACACCGGCCGTGTGGCTGCTGTGGGACCCTACATCCAGGTCCCGGTGCCAGGCAGGCAGGAGAGTTATGTAGTGCCCCCTGAACCTCTCAAACCTCAGTCACTGGGTGTTAACACCCCAGCCAACCATGCCTGCTCCAAATCAGGTCAGTCCATAAACACTGACGTCTACATGATAACGTCGTACATTTATTTGGAATGAGATGGTGCCAAATAAATGGTACCCTTTTTGTCTATGTATTTGAATCCTACATTGTGAATCAGCATAGAAAATTAGGAGTATATTAACACTTTATCCGCAATTATCACTGCTTTGATCAGTTTTGATCAGTCTGTACTTAGGTCTACATTTAGTCTTGCACATCCAGACTTATCAGCCAAGTCAACTGATTCCTGCAAAGAATGCACACTTAGCCATTTAAAGTAAACAACCACATTTTATTTTGTTCTCACTTGATGTTTGTTCAATTGATTATGTTAATAGACCAGCAAGCAATGAAGTGTATTCAAATAATGCTGCAACAATCTCTTAGAGCATTTGATCACCCAAAAGTAACAAGCACCAGTTATTTGACAGACACAACTTATAAAACAATAGTTATGCTTGCCATAACTTGCCTCAAACAAAACATTTTTTTGAAGGATCTGATGATCTTTTGAACTCTGACAAATCCAGTAACTAGTTATTCCTCAAAAAAAAAATTTCCATCCACTGGTCTCATGTCAGCATGACTTTTGTGATGGACTGTGTAGCAGCCAGGCAGTAAATCAGTTTGAAAGTGTGATTTGTGTCTAAAGCCCAAAGTATACTTAAGTTTTGACATGAACACTTAGTGTATGCGTAAATCTAAACGGCATATACTGCGTTTAGTATCCTTGCATGAACATAGGCACTTGACGCATACATACTAGAAAATTTCATCTTTGTCCTTTGTCTGCCCTGTTTCTCTCTAGGAGTTACGACTGATAAAATGTCTTTGTACTCTGTTAAACTAAAATTGCAGGTCTCTCTTAGCCCCCTCAGACAAGCGTTCATTAACACAGGCATCTGTTGTTGTTGTTGCAGTCTCAAGTAGTTTGTTGTTGTCCTGACTCCTTCATTTCTGTTTTGACTGTGAAACAATGGCCAGGGCTAGTGTTGCCACCTTGTGGACCAACTAAAAAAGTGTGGTTGGAAGTATGCACATACATACTATGCTGATGATGAAATTTATGTCATGCACGCTACCTAGTGTATGAGTTAAAACCGAAGTATAATTTGGGCTTAATAAGACTGAGACTAGCTCCTACAATGGTGTTCGATTGCGTGCTACAGCATTCCTATTGCTCAAACAGTAGAGAATGTTGCTAACAACTCCAGGGTCATGGATTCGATTCCCAAGGAATTCATAAGCTAATTAAATATATACCTAGAAAGAAAGTCACGTAGGAAAAAAAGCATCTGCTGAATGCATAAATGTAAATAAAGTGGTTTGGTACTTTTAAAGACCACAGCATGTATCCTATCACTTCCTGCTGTGAGTTCCCTCTCTTCAGTTGCTGTTTGTTTATGAAGTTGATTTCTCATTTTCTTCACTTCTAACCTCTTGTGTCGTTTCTGCTCTGTGCTGTGCATACGTGTATGTGTGTGTCTCTCTTTTCTCTTTCCTGTCCCTGTACTTTGATGTTGTGGGATTTGTGGGGGGGATTAGATGGAGTGAGAAAGCCTCCTGGCCCCTGGAAGGTCTCTGATTTAGACATCATAGTGGACCCGATTGCTCCACCCCCTCCAGAGCCCTGCCCAGGCCCTGGGGCTCCACCCCCAGTCACCGGCTCTGCGGCAGGGTCGGACGGCGCTTCTCGTGAGTGGGAAGGTGTCTGATAGACGGCAGGAGGAACGGCCTATGAACCTTATTCAGTGTATTGAGCAGGATCAAAGCAGTCTTAAGCCTGTGTTATACTTTCCGCGTGAGCAATCCGGACGCGTACACGGACGGCGCGGACACGGACTACTTGTATTTATACTTCCGAAAGCATACGCTGATGGTCCGCTCCGCGGACGTGATCCATACATGTGTAGTAGATCGGCTTGAACAATAAACAAACATGTGAACAAAGAATTGGCCAGAGTTATTGCACATCTGGCTGTCTTTATATTGTTTTATCGACAGATTGTACAGGTTCGAGTAGCAACGGGCTTCTTCACACAGCCTGCGCATGCGCAGTAGCCTACTGCAAAAAATGGGAGGCACGCGGATGTCCGCTCAGAGCCTCCGCGCACACTCTCCGATGACGATTTTTACGTCACGCATACCATAGCGGACCCTAGCGGACTCGCGGATGCGGAAAGTATAACACAGGCTTTAGTGTGGCTTGTTACTGTCACCCATATGACTCTTGCTTCCATTGAAGTTCAGAATGCTCCTTAGATCATCTCAAATCATGCTGGAGAACATGATTATCAGGTTTAACAGAAAATGGTGGAGTTCACACAGCTTGATTGGTGCTGTCATTAAAGCAAAAGAAGGACAAACCAAATACTAAGACATTTTGAAATTCATGTTTTTTTTTCATTTAAATGTTTTACTCCATTGTTATGCTGATAATATGCACTACCGTTCAGAAGTTTGGGTTGGTAAGATTTTTTTTTTTATGCTCACCATGCTGCATTTATTTAATCAAAAATACAACAAAACCAGTAATATTGTATAGTGTTTGGTTCGAGTCCACCTAATGTTTACAAATACAAAAACGCAATGTCCATTTAAATGTAACAAAAGCAAACCTTTTTATCTCAATAAAAAACAAGCTTTATATAATTTTTACGATTTTTTATGAAATATGAATTTTGAATAATCAAAATTAGTTTATGTCTTCTTATTCTATTCATCAGTGTTTGAACCATTAAAGAAGAAACTGCATTTTAATTTCTGTGTTAAAAAAAAAAAAAAAGAAAAATGAATGGACGCCAAAGTATACGGACCCCTTAGACAGGGCATTTAGATTTTTTTTCTTGGATGAAAATGAGACTGAGGGATAAACCTAGTCTGTACAATAGCACACACTGTGTATAAAATCCCTACATATACTTTCCATAAGTCACAGCCAATTCACACCTGTTTTATTTTTGAATGCATTTATAGTTACATTAATTGCAATAAATTACATTATGTAAGGAATAATTGATGACGGGCCATTAAATTATTAGAAAATAATGCACACCCAAGGTGATTTTGGACCCATAAAAACTATTGTCGCAAATATGTTAGAAAAATTATTTTTCTTTGAAGCTAGAAACTGCCACTAATACAAAAGCAAAAAATAATAAACTAATGTAATAAAACATTCTCAAGCTTACTGAAAGCAAGTAAACACTCCCAAGTATTACTTACAAGCTAAATGATAAATAAATATATTACTCAAAAATACAAATTATATAGTTTTTTTTTTAGTTTTTTAGATAGTAGCCTAGTAAAGGCTTCTAGAAATAGCCTACTACAGACATTTCATGAAGTAATAAATGTAAAAATAATATTCACTGTATACATTAAATATAGATGATTCTTATTAAAGTTATTAAGTTATTCAGTCAAGAGCAGTGAGTGGTTTTCTCCTTTTCTTTTGTTTGATTAACATTTATGATGCAGTCGGCGGCTGCAGGTTACGCTGTTGCTTTAAGATCTGAGGCATAGATCAAATATTTTGACACATCTGTATTTCTCCCAACTGTTCAAGTTCACTTAAGACAAAACCGACTGCATTTACATGAATAGTCTCCAAGATGGGCATTTTGACATAACTTTTAGTGTAAGTGTGTAGCAATAACAGAACTTAAGAGAACTTAAGCGAAAGAGAACTCTGCATTCGCACACTGACTGGGAGGTGCGTTCTGTGAGCGCACTTTCGGTGTGAGCACAGAAACCCGTCGGCTTTCAAGTACTGGACAAGACTTAAAAACACATGCAAAATACTGAATATCACTTTTGTGATAATGCATTGAATCAGTGACATTTCTGTCAAATGTCCCTGGACTTGGACATATTTTCCGAGTCCAAAAGGCTCGAGTCCGAGTCAAGTCAGAGTAAAAATGCATCCAAGTCCGTGACAAGAATATTTAAATATATTTTAACATGTAATTATTTCTGTGATGGCAAAGCTGAAATTTCAGCAGCCATTTTCAGTGTTTTCAGTGTCACATGATCCTTCATAAATCATTCTGATATGCTGATTTGGTGCTAAGAAACATTATTATTATTATTATTATTAACTGTTTTATACCACATTTTTTTGTGGAAACCATAATACTTTTTTCAGGTTTCATTAATTAATTTAATATTCAAAAGAGCAGCATTTATCTGAAATGGAAATATTTTGTAACATTGTAAAAGTCTTTACTTTTACCTTTTCAATTTAATATGTGCTTGTTGAATGAATATATTGATTTCTTTAAAAAAATCTTTGAAAGGTAGTAATTCCTAATGAAAAATTTATTAAACTAAAATTTCCAAATAATAAAATTTTCCACTGATCTCAGACTTTGGTCTCGAATGTATCTTGTTCTAAGCAAACTGAATATTGTTGTGGGTCTCTTACAGAGATTATTTAACTAACTTTAACTAAGCAGTAGGAGTAATTCTGTTAAAGTTCCTATCCACTTTTAAAAAATTGCAGAGTGGCAGTTTTCCAGTCAAAACATGGCTTAAGGCAGAAGTCAAAATGACACGTTTTTCATGAGCAACGGAACCTTAATGATATACTAGATCTCTCTGTCTGGTCAATTACATTCACCCTTGTTTATTTGCTCTTTACTGCAATTCAATACGAGTCAAAAGCTGCTGATCCTGTCTTTTGGGAGTATGTGTGTATATGATTGTGTGTGTAAGAATGTAATGAGGTAGATTGTGCGAGGTCTCATGAGTGAGAGTGAATGTGTATGCTGGGATGAGAAACTCTACCCTGATAAGGTTCACTGGGCTCTCTACCTCTTCCTCTGTACATTTAAACTCACTAAATTACTGGCTCCATTTCATCATTCTCTAACATTCAGCTAACTTGTTGACTTAACACAAAATACACACACACATAATAGACAGAGAAGTTAAGTAGAGTGGTGGCTCAGTCAGTTTGCTTTAATTAGTCTTTCTCTGTTTGGCTTGAGTTTCATATGGACTGACTTTGAAGCTCTGTTGAAGTCAAGATACCATGCAGTTGACTGAGCTTACAATTAAAGTAAAATATAGAAGTCATCCGAGCTGTTCTTGTAGATGTGAGGAGCCCCTCTCATTTCTATTCCAGACCAACTTGTTTTTCATATGCAAGACTGTTATACTTCATGTCTCCTAACTCAAGAACATACCTAGACATCTTTAGAAGTCATGTCTAGTATATTAGCAGTGCAGTTCGTCACTGTTCTAATAATAAATGTGCTTGTGAGGGGTTCTGTCATGTCTGATCTTGTATTAATGCTTCCTTTCTTTCCATTTTCAGCAAATGATGCCGGTTGGCCCACCCTCAACAAGAGCAACACATCAGTCAAAGCACCTGACTGGAAGGAGTCTGGAACAGACACGACCATTAAAACAGCATCACCTGCAGGCACTCCTGGAGATAAGGTAACTTAGTCTAACTTAGACCCATAAGTCTATAAGTCTAACTTAGACCCACGCACACAAATAAATTGCTGTCTTATAATTTTACCGTGATTTTACTGTCTGTTTTAAATTCAGGATTCCAGTCAAATGGGCTCAGCTCCTCCTCTCAATAAGCCCCAGCCTCCCCCATACGGAGCCCATACCAGCAACCACCCCCTCTCATCTGCCAACTCGGGTTCCACCAGCTCTTTAGACCGACGCAAGGATGTTCCTCTCAGACCGGTGCCCAGCCTACCCACCAACCCACCGCCGCAGCCGGCCTGGCCCCGTGTTCCCCCTGCACCCACCGGCTCTTCCTCTCAGCAGATCCAGCAGCGCATTTCTGAGTAATAATTAGTGTTCTGCTTTGCTTAGAAAAGTCATGTAACAGAAGTTATGGCTGAATTGATTTATGTATTGTGACATATTTTAGAGTGAAACAGGTTTTGAGAATGTGAAAAATTAAAGGGCAAGACTTGACTTTATTCATAGTTAAAGTAAATGTATAAATTCAAGGGTGGGGGCAAAGGAGTAGGTATCTTGGTGAATGGGACCTTAAGATCAGAAAATGCACCTTTTATCGCAATAAAAAACAAGCTTTATATAAGATGGGCATTTTGACATAACTTTTAGTGTAAGTGTGTAGCAATAACAGAACTTAAGAGAACTTAAGCGAAAGAGAACTCTGCATTCGCACACTGACTGGGAGGTGCGTTCTGTGAGCGCACTTTCGGTGTGAGCACAGAAACCCGTCGGCTTTCAAGTACTGGACAAGACTTAAAAACACATGCAAAATACTGAATATCACTTTTGTGATAATGCATTGAATCAGTGACATTTCTGTCAAATGTCCCTGGACTTGGACATATTTTCCGAGTCCAAAAGGCTCGAGTCCGAGTCAAGTCAGAGTAAAAATGCATCCAAGTCCGTGACAAGAATATTTAAATATATTTTAACATGTAATTATTTCTGTGATGGCAAAGCTGAAATTTCAGCAGCCATTTCTCCAGTTTGCATTTTGACATAACTTTTAGTGTAAGTGTGTAGCAATAACAGAACTTAAGAGAACTTAAGCGAAAGAGAACTCTGCATTCGCACACTGACTGGGAGGTGCGTTCTGTGAGCGCACTTTCGGTGTGAGCACAGAAACCCGTCGGCTTTCAAGTACTGTTCCACCAGCTCTTTAGACCGACGCAAGGATGTTCCTCTCAGACCGGTGCCCAGCCTACCCACCAACCCACCGCCGCAGCCGGCCTGGCCCCGTGTTCCCCCTGCACCCACCGGCTCTTCCTCTCAGCAGATCCAGCAGCGCATTTCTGTGCCCCCCAGTCCCACCTTCCAGCCCAGTCCACCCTTTTTCCCCCCCAGTGAGAGGCCAGACCCTCCTCTGGCTGTAGCGGTAAGGCCGTTTATCCCAGATAAGGGCTCCAGACCGCAGTCACCCAGAAAAGGCCCAGCCACTATGAACTCAAGCTCCATCTACCATATGTACTTACAACAAGCAGCCCCCAAGAACTACCCTCTGAACATCAAGCCCGCAGTCAAAGCAGGTACACATCAGAAAATGATTTAATATTAAACTTCAAATTTCTACTTATCCTGACAGTATATGCTCGGTTAAAAAGAAGTTAAAAGTACCTTCAGTCTTTTGTTACAGGGAGTTCACATCAGGATTGGGTATTGATACAGATCTTAAGTGTAAAATTATAAAGGGGGACTTCTAACTTGATGCTTAGTAAAAATATTAGGTAACACTTTATTTTAAAGACCAATTCTCACTATTAACTAGTTGCTTATTAGCATGCATATTACTAGCATACTGACTGTTTATAAGAACTTATAAAACTCATATTAATGCCTTATTCTGTATGACCTTATTCTAGATCCCTTAAATCTTCCCCAACAAAAACTTTAAAACTAAACTTAACAACTATGCTACTAACTATTAATAAGCAGTAAATTAGGAGTTTAATGAAGAAAACTTAATTGATATTTAATAATTAGTGAATATTTGTTCCCTAATCTAAAGTGTTGCCAAATATTATATTAATAAAATTTATATTCTTTGAAATATTTAATTTCATTATATAATAATTTATATTTAAAATGTTTACATAAAAATAAAAATATATTTTTATATTTACTTTACTTGTAAATTAATATACATTTTTATTTTAAAATATAATATTAATTAAAAATATATAATTCTATATTTATAGAATATTAAATTAATTACAAATATATAATTGTGAAACAAAAAAAGAAAATAACTGTGCAGTTCAACAGATAAAGTCCTCAACATAACCAGAAACAGCTCTGTAGATAACAAATGACGTCAATTTTAAGTGTTTAAAACGGTTTATAATAATGTGTAAAATTGTTGTAAAATTATAAATTAAAAATAAACGCACATGAAAACTATACTAGAGAAAAGGTCTGGATGCACCTATAAATAAATATGCATAAAGTAAAAGGTCGCTCTTGGGATTCTAAGAAAGTATTATTTATGCAGTAATAAAATGTTTTTAAAAAAGGCTAGATGCAGTGCGACAGAATGGAGCAGAATGCTGGTGTCTCACAGCGCATTTTAACTTGACACAACGTCTTTAAAAATGCACCACTCACAGCAAGAAAGATTGAAAAAACAGCTAGAAACATTGCAGCGGTCAACAATGCCCTTGTAGCAAAAATGATTGAAAACCGCACAGACAGATGCAATAGAATGTACTATAGTATGTGAATGAAGTGGTTTATAGTTTTATTTGTGAGTGCAATGTAATTGACTATTTTGTTGTTCTTTTTCTCTCCAGTATATGGTAAGCCAGTCCTGCCTCCCAGCTCTACGCCCCCCTCTCCCTTACTTTTTGGGGGCTCTGGGGCCTTTCCTGCCCTGCAGGGTCCAGGAGGGGACATGTTGGATGTTGAGCTGGACTTTGATGGTCAAATGATGGGTCTTCCTGAGCCACCCCCACCCAATGTGGACCACATCCCGCGACCTCTCAGCCCCACTAAACTCACACCCATGGTGCACTCCCCTATGCGCTACCAGAGCGATGCTGAGCTGGAGGCCTTGCGCAAGAAACTGGCCATTTATTTAATTAATTTTGGTGACTTGAAATTGAAATCAGAATGCCACCTTTTTCTTATCTCTCAAATCTTAAATTATTACATTAGTTATTTTTAATTGTGTGTGTGTGTGTGTAAAAACTACATTTAAAACCATTAGTAAAATATTTACTAACCCATTACAAATGAGAAAGTATCTGATTAAATTAAGATTTTTTTGTTTATGCCTATTTTGGTCACATCTAGTAGTTTTCTCATCATTCGGGTAACAACGCAAATGTAACAGACATACTACACTACTGTTCAAAAGTTTGTTGTCAGTAATAGAAAATAATACTTTTATTCAGCTAGGATACATTAAACTGAGGAATAGTGGCAGTAAAGACATTTATAATGTTACAAAAGATTTCTATGGGTCTTCCTGAGCCACCCCCACCCAATGTGGACCACATCCCGCGGCCTCTCAGCCCCACTAAACTCACACCCATGGTGCACTCCCCTATGCGCTACCAGAGCGATGCTGAGCTGGAGGCCTTGCGCAAGAAACTGGCCAATGCTCCACGACCGCTTAAGAAACGCAGCTCGATTACGGAACCAGAGGGTCCCAATGGGCCTAACATCCAGAAACTTCTCTATCAGCGGTTCAACACCCTGGCTGGAGGGATGGAAGGAGGAATGGGCGATGTGAGTGGTGGTGGAGGAGTGACTCCATTCTACCAGCCCTCCACGACCACAGGTGAAATGCTCTTTGATGCAGACAATGGGAATCAACTTTCAGAAACACCCATCGTGCCCTCGGAGGGCGCTGTTGCTGAGGATGTTGTCCCGCAAGGTGATGCCAATGATAATGAGCCCCCAGAGCAAATGGCTGAGACGCTGACTCCTCCAGCACCAGAACCGTCAGAAGACAATAACAATAATCCTGCAGAAACATTAGCAATTTTGCCGAGTCCTGTAGCTGAGGCCAGCACACCTGAAGAAGCAGACACCTGTCCCTCATCCCAGCCCACGGTCAGTTTACTTATACACAGCCTCACACAAACTCAGCCTTGTGTATGAATCATTTTTAGTTCTAAACCCATTTAGATGTTACAAAAGATTTCTATTTCAAATAAATGTTGTTCTTTTAAACGTTCTATTCATCAAAAAAACCTGAAAAAAAATGTATCATGGTTAACTCAATATTAATTAAGCATTTCTTATAGTTTCAAAACTATAAGAAACGATAATAATAAACAATTCTTGAGCAGCAAATCAGCATATTAGAATGATTTCTGAAGGATCATGTGACACTGAAGACTGGAGTAATGACTGCTGAAAATTCAGCTTTGCCATCACAGGAATAAATGACATTTTAAAAGAGATTGAAAAAGAAAAAAATGTTGTAATTTGTAGTAATAATTCACATTATTACTGTTAAGCCTTCTTTCAAAAACATGAAAAAATTCACCCCACACTTTTGAACGTGGTGTAAGTGTGCTACATTGTTCTATGTCCAAATACACTCATTTCGACAGCAGTATAAATATATGAAATGTCACTTATGTTCACATTTGCCTTTCTAGTTTCCATCTCCTCTCACAATGACAATTGCTCTCATTTGCTGTATCAGAAAGCCACATTAAGTTGTACAATAAGGCCTTGTTAATGTGTTTACATCATTAGTAGCTGATATAGGTTAGATACACCAGATATCTACAACAGTGTCTGAACAAACAATTTAGATTATATTGGTTCCAACAGTGTGGAGGATGATCAGTACTAAAGAGCAGATTTGAAAAGCAAATCAGATTTTGTGCTGTGTGAACAAAGCCTAATGGTCCATGTCCTCAACAGGGCAAACGCACGAACCTAAAGAAACCCGACTCGGAGCGGACGGGTCACGGCCTTAGAGTGAAGTTCAACCCACTCGCTCTGTTGCTGGATGCCTCACTGGAGGGCGAGTTTGACCATGTACAAAGGATAATCTATGAGGTATGTCATGTGAACACACTTTACACACTGCTTTATTTTGCCCATTTTTACTGAACAAATTCTTATTTAATTCCTCTCATTTTAAAGGTTGACAATCCCAGCACCCCTAATGATGAGGGCATCACACCCCTCCATAACGCAGTGTGTGCCGGACACCACCACATCGTCAAGTTCCTGCTGGACTTTGGTGTTAATGTGAATGCAGCTGACAGTGATGGCTGGTGAGGACACTTTGATGGGTCTGTCATAGTGCTGGGCGGTATGACCAAAAATTTATATCATGGTATTTTTCAAAATTATACCGGTTTCACGGTACAAGACGGTATTTTTTTTTTCATGCATGACCGGGTGTTAACCATATTTTCTACTGATTGAGAGAGGAAATACTGCAGTATATTGACTTAGAATGCCCTATTTTACTGTCATGATGAGTGAGTATTGTAAAAAAATA
>NW_015539816.1:2968570-2968740 GCF_001515605.1 Sinocyclocheilus anshuiensis | reverse complement strand
CCCTTTTAATACGTTAACCAGGAGTCACTCTCATTTATAATCGTCTGATAAAATCAACATGCATCTACACTGCCTGCGTCTGAGTGACTAAAAAAGAAACAACAAACAAAAAAAGTGCATGTGATATTAACAGACGAACTACACTCATATTTATAATTCCAAACAATCAG
>NW_015539816.1:2953673-2968292 GCF_001515605.1 Sinocyclocheilus anshuiensis | reverse complement strand
TATCTCAAGCTTTATGCTTGATTTATTTGTAACACATTAACCTCAAAACCTTCTCAGCTTTCTCTTTCTGCAAATTGTATGGTGTAGCGATATGATGACAGCACCCAAAATACTATCAAACACTCCAACGCAGCTCCATTCTTCGTGGAAGATGGATAAAAAGGCGCACAGCAAACAAAAACCTCGAAAAATGATATGCGACCCGCCAAATGCTGGCCGAATCACAGAGATGCCGATTCGCACGAGACTAATATTATCACAGGACCTCGGTGTTCGGCGAAATATGGTAGGTCATTTGCGTGGGAATTTTTACTTTACAAATTACAGACATGGCCGATTCGCACGGGATTAAGATCACAGACAACCTCCGCAATTATTACAAATGACTGGAGGTCACCCCGTAATACTAATCCCCTGTGAATAGGGCTTTAGTAACACATACAGCTGTTCCCTCACCACAGTGCAACACCCCTTTCAAACAGTGTCGCGTTCCGAACGTTGATTAAGTGACATATACCGGTATTGCGGTATTTTAAAAATTCATATCGTAACAAAAATAAAAGCCGGTATTCGGTATGAACCGGTATACCGCCCAGCACTAGTCTGTCAGTGTGAAAGAGATTGATCAGTCTGTTCAAACTAACAGGTGTTGAGTAGATACCCACTGACGTGTGTTTGTGTGTGTAGGGCGCCCTTGCATTGTGCTGCCTCCTGTAACAGCGTGCACCTGTGTAAGATACTGGTGGAGTCTGGTGCTGCCATCTTTGCCACCACTATCAGCGATGTAGAGACGGCAGCAGACAAATGTGAGGAGATGGAGGAGGGTTACATACAGTGCTCACAGTTTCTCTATGGTAAGAGTGCCTTTTCCTCAGAATGATTTTGTGCTCTCATACCATCCATTTTGAGAACTCTGTTGAATCTAATGTGAAAGTGGAGGCAGTTTTTGGGATCAAATCTAAATGCAAGTTACTCTACAAAAGATTGAGAGACTTGAGTCTCAATTTATGAAAGGGGGGGGATTCCAGAACAACGCAATTCTGTTGTGTGATCTTTGATGTTCACTCACTCAGTACACGCATCATTTGGATTAAAACTAAATCGTAAAAATAAGACCATTTATAGGGGCATTCACTATAAACATCATTTATTTTCAATCTTAGGCATACACGACTTTCAGGCGAAAGTGAATCTAGCCTGTGTGAAATGCGCTAGGCTGTACTTGTCCCTCTCATTCTTCACTAGTACAAATACGTGCGCGCGTTGCGCGTGTTTTGCTTGCTTGATTGTTTCTGCATTATATGAGTGGCTTTGGAGCCCACTCATATATGAAAAGACCGTTACCAGGGTGGTTGGAGTCCTTGATGATTTTAACAGCTCTGTTTTTGCTGCGTTTGAGGTAGATGTCCTGTAGAGAGGGGAGAGCAGACCCTGATGACAATATCAAACCAAAAAAGAACTAAAATGCTTTTTTACAAACACAAATAAAACTACAAATGAATAAAAGGCTACATATACAGATAACTTCACTTTGATATTTATTGATATTATAGTTTTTTTGTATAAATGTCATTGAACGTTTTTGCCAAGTTCTCATTATATTTACACTGCTTTAACCAGCAGATGTCCTCAGAGTACAGAGTTTAGAGCACTTAGAAATGGGAAACACCTGATTCAAAAATTTAAAAAGCCTCACTTTTTTCATCACTACTTGCCCATTGTCCAGCTTTTAGGCGTAATCAATGTAAGAATTCTCCAGAAATCCCATTAACATATCTAGAACACTACCATTCAAAAGTTTTGAGTCAGTGTGTATATATATATATATATATATATATATTTATTTATTTATTTATTTATTTATTAAATAAATGCATTTATTCAGCAAGGACACGTTAAATTTATAAAAAGTGACAGTAAAGACAGTTTTACAAAAGATTTCTATTTCTATTTTTTTTTCTATTCTGAAGAAAGTATCAGATTTTCTACATATATCAAGCAGCACAACTGTTTTCACTGATAATAAGAAATGTTTCTTGAGCATCAAATCAGCATATTAGAATGATTTCTGAAGGATCATGTGACTGAAGACGAGTTTAAAATTCAGCTTTACCATCGCAGGAATAAATTGCATTTAAAAATATATTAAGATAGAAAACATTTATTTTAATCTTTCTAATATTTGACTATATTTTTGATCAGATAAATGCAGACATGGTGAGCTTCTTTTATAAATATTTAAAAAATCTTACCAACCCTAAACCTTTAAAAAGTAATGTATGTTGATAAATAGTATTACTCAGTACTCACCAGTATAATTAGATGTCATTGTTTTTTTGTGTGGTGCATATGTTAATGCTGTAATATCATACTGAATGAGATATTACCTTGCCTTCTCTCTGTGTTTACAGGTGTGCAGGAGAAGTTGGGAGTGATGAATAAGGGAGTTGTGTACGCGCTGTGGGAGTATGAGGCTCAGAGCGCAGATGAGCTTTCCTTTCAGGAGGGTGATGCCATTACTGTCCTACACAGGAAGGACGATACCGAGACAGAGTGGTGGTGGAGTAAACTCAATGACAAAGAGGGCTATGTGCCACGGAACCTATTAGGGGTAGGTGCACACACGGGATATAGCAGTAGAGTATCTTTTATTATGTATTCCAGTGATGCAAACCTGAAGTTTCAGCAGCCATTACTCTATTTTCAGTGTCACATGATCCTTCAGAAATGATTCTAATATGATGATTTGCTGCTCATTAAACATTTCTTGTTATTATCAGTTGTGCTGCTAAATATTTTTGTGGATGAATAAGTTCAAAAGAACAGCATTTATTTGAAATAGAAATCTTTTGTAACAATATAAATATCTTTCACTTTTGATCAATTTAATGAATCCTTCTTGAATATATATTTTTAAATTATTTTTATTATTTGATTCTCTGTAGCTTTACCGCAGAATAAAACCATGTCAGAGGTCTCTGGCGTAACTCTCTCGACTCTCTCGACTGACCGGACTGATGTCTCGAGGTGTTGAACCTCCGTCTTTCACCTCTATGTGCCACTTGGACCACAGAAGGGCTGAAGCTGCTAAACCCTGAACCTGGAGGCACTATTAACCGCACTACTCAAACACACTCTCCAGCGAGCACCAGGCCAAACAAGCAGCCTCAGGTTTCTCTGTCTGCCCCCATCAGCTCAGCCACCAGGCCTCCGTATCTCCCACTTCACTCCTCGCACGCTCTCTTGTATCCATGTTAAATGTATTATAGCTGTACATCACACTTTGGGGATCAAGCACTAATCACTGACGAGAGCTTTTCTCTATTTGTATTTGCTTACCCATGATGCTTTGCAGAGAAGACCAGGGCAGGCAGTGCTCTTTGTCAGAGAGAGAGATTCTCTATACTTGGAATTGAACTGGATGAATGAGAGCTGAGGTTATGTAAGCTTAAAACAAAGGACTTGTGTGTGAATTTTATAGCTTATATCTACAAAAACGAGTGTATAAACTGGAAGTATATGAGAGCAGAGAACAAAATATAAATAGTTTGCGATTATTCTGATCTATGACTGAGGAATCCCATAAACTGATGGGCATGCATATGATTCATAAAGGTGCATATAAGTGAGAGTGTATGTGTTGCGTATGGGATTTATGTATGAGTTTGAATTTTCTTTTTTCACTGCAGTGAGCATCATACAGAAGTGTGAAGTGCTGAGAAGAGTTTTTCACAGCATAAGAGTGTTTTGAAGAGTGTATGTGTGAAGTGTTAGAAAGATTGAGATGAACCATCATTTATGAAATCAGTAAGTATTTAGCTTACAGTGATTGACACTATACGTTTTTTGTCAGTTTGTTGTCTGTAGAGGGTTTGGCTAGAATTCCACGGCTCTGATGAATTAAGCTGAAAAATTTCTCTGCATTTACATTTATTTTAAACTTTTTTGTTTTTAAAAGTTTCTTTATATTATACCAACCCATTCCACTCCACTCCAGTTTTTAGTCATGTGAAATGATTTTTATAATCTGCTGTTAAGGCAGTGAAGAGCTTTATCGTGGAGTTTAACCTTGTAAATACTGTGATGAGGACAGGAGAGGAGACCTGCTTGACTCGATGCTGTTAGACTAAACTGCCCGTGTGGGCTTCTGTGAAATACAGCGACTCGCACCTTGTGTTCTATACATGACAACATAATAAAAATAAATGAGTCGTAGCAAGAAATCGTGTCACTTTGTGTTATGCTCATTGCTCAGTCTCTCCCTCTCTGCTTTTGCTTTGGAAATCGATTTTTTAATCCAGTTTTATGCTTTTTAGTGGCCTAAAACAGCCAACGTTGTAGTCGTATCTGGTTGTTAGAAGCAACACCCATTGACAGCTGATGGAAAGTATATATTGAGGTAAGATGAGATAAAAGTTCTTTAGCTGAAAGGAAAGCACTATATTTGGGGCACAACAAATTCAGCCCTGTACTCAAATGCAACTATGGACACTAGTTCCATCATTACTATAGAGTTCAGTGGAACTTGCTGCAACCAATGCTTTGGGGAAACGCACCCCAGATCTCATACTGAGTGTGGGAGGAGTAACCACATCATGCTGGAGATCTACCAACTGAAGAGTTCAGTTTCAATGCTTATCCTGCTGTAATTATCGAAGTGCTTCTTGATAAATTTTGGCCCGGATGTTTTTTCATTAGGTGCAATAGGTTAGAAGTAATTTGATTATACTCCGTGTATTTTAAATTAAATAGCTAAAGATTTTTGTTATTCAGCTAAAAAAAAAATATATATATATATATTGATGGTGGCTGAAGTTGTATTGATGTCAGATGGTGCATGTTACTTTTCTCTGCGCTGTCACAGTCTGGCCAATCACAGACGTTTTTGTTTTAACTATAATTAATTTTATAGAGATTGAGCCGTTTTTCAATGTTGGTGTTACCTAACTACCTAAAATAGTATATGCAATTAAAATGTCGAAGAGTTTACCTTCGTTGTTCAAACGTCTCAGAAACAAACAAAAAAAATGATATTTCCTCCTTTCAGCGTTGACTAAACCTGTCGTATACGGGAAGACTACTGTAATGAATGCTTGTAACGTAAGCTGCATTCATGGTTTCCGCAAAATGGTTGTTTTCTCAACTCAGCACAAAGCCAGCATTAAAAACGACCAAAACAAGCGCAATGAAGATACAAGCAAGTATAGTTCTTTTGGATTCATCTCCCATTATGGACACTAGGTGGCAGTACAAGACCGTTTTGACAGCAACTTAAAAGGGTGGAATTTTTTTTCAAAGCTTATGCTTTTTATAAATGCAAAGAAAAAGAATTCAAAGTGTAAAGAAAAGGCCTAGAATACTTGATATAAAATGCGAAGAGAGCTACTGTCTCTTGGGGGGAAAAAAGCCATTTTTTCGATTATGGTTTCTCTAAAGCAAATAATGTCCTTGTTAGTCTACCTATAAAATAACCTTCAAGTGCAGGGATTATCCTACACGCTATAAACACCACCAAATTAAAAACACATTTAACAGGTCTGTAAACACAAACTAAGCCTCCGAAATAACGCTAGAACACCACCTCAACAGTGCCTTTGTTTCTGGCATCTGGACACATGCAGAATCAAAGTAAATTAGGTGATGGATTGAAAACTACAGCAAACAAAATTTAGTTGATCTTTTAGCAATAACACATGCACACAAGAAACTCCATGGGCCAAAGAGACTTTATTTCTGCTGTTAAGCTCCATCTTCAACATTGCAGGAAGTTTGAGATACAAAATCCTTCACACTGATGGAAGACTCGTCTAACTTTAGTGCCACTACCATTTGGGTGGAGTGTATGTTCCTTGACGTAGTTAAGATTATTGGTACTGGAGGAAAGGAGGACTGGTGGAGGCAGGGAAGGAGTTAAGTTAGGAGTCACGAAGTGTTCACTTCTGCTCAGGCATAAGGTCATTAATTGACTGGCCTGCCTCCAGGTGTTTCTCCATCTCTATAAGCAGCTTAACTCCATCCACTACCATCTGAACCAGCTCAACCTCAGAGAAGCCCAGACGGTCTGCATTGGAGATGTCAAAGACACCGCCTACTGCAGCAGTGTCAACTCCACCTGGAGACGAGAGCAAGTTTAGTACTGCAGATTACATCCGGTACATGTAACAGAACTGCAGGTGAACATGTACCTGTTCCACGCTTTTGGAGCCTCAGTCGCTTGAGGATCTCACCAAACTTCTCATGCTTGCTGAGGTTAGGAAGTTTGACATGAACGCCACCACGCAACCCTGTGCCCAGGTTGGAGGGGCAGGTTAGGACGTAGCCCAAGTGCTCGTTCCACATGAACTCATGGCCCTTCTCTTTAAACAACTCCTCAATCTGCAGGACAAACGAGTTAGGATTTAACAACGTGCCAACACTGGAGATGCTGGCAATGCTGAAGAGCTCGGATTGATTAAAAATCAACCTTTGTGAGGCCTGTGCAGAAGCGATTGAAGACTTCCTTCATGTTGCCACCTTTCTGCATGGAAATAACGCGAAGGTGGTCTTCCTCATTCACCCAGACCAGGAATGTCTTGTTGTCGTTGTGCCTATAAAGCATTATGAAGATTCATATTTTAGTCATTTAAAACAAAGACTATAGAATACCCAAGACGTGTCACTCATAGTTTTGAATGGGGAAAAATGCAATGCTCAATATGGCCACTCTATCGAACGAAGCCCCGCCTTCTGAGCAAAAGAGCCAATCACTAATCGGTAAGGTCAGCGTGTCACTGCAGCAGCTGCCTTTAGAAGTACTGGTTCCTATAGAAACAGTCAACGCTCTAAGACATGCGGTTAGGACTGCGCATGCACACTGGCTGATCTAGCCTGAAAAAGAAGCTTTTTATAATGCTATTTGAGCAAAATAAATATTTATGATACAGCTGTTGTCAGATTTTATTGGTGATTTCAAATATGGAATTTAATCATAAGCTTGGAGACCAGTTTTGGAGAATTTGATGTTTCAAAGAGATCTTTGCATGCCCGAGAGGCGTTTCAAAGATGGCCACTGAGTGACGTGACTTGCCTTAAAGGGACTTTGTTTAAAATATACTAGTCAACATTTGAAGTGGATCAAAACCTTTCATCAAAGTAGTCCTAAAACCAAAATGCGTTCTTGTCTTAGGACAACTTTGTTTAACTTTTTTTGATACACTTCAAATGTTGACTGTACTATATCATATCAATATTTTTCTTATCTTAGCACCAAAATGTTCATGTTGAGTTGAAATCACTCGATAAATTGTTGTTAGTAATAAATAAAATGCAAACACCAAATAATCTTTATACTGGACAAACAAATCAATTCTTTAATGTTATATTATATTAAGATGGCACCCAAACGTATCCATTTTCTAATATAAAATACACATTTTATAACAATATAGTTATAATTATAATTTAATTGATAGGATGTTCTCTTATCAATTAAAAATCTTACTCCAAAAAAAAAAAAAAAAAAAGTAATAAATTACTACAAAACCAAATCATTTTAATAAAGGGTAAATGAAAAAGAAAGAGATAAAATGTATATAATTTTATAATATATTAAAGATAGAACCTAAATGCATACAATAAATATAAAAACGGTACAAAATGCCAACATTACTTTTCATATCAAGCTGGAATTACCCATTAAAAACATTATTATTAGTAGTAGTAGTAATCTCCATATAAGAAATACATACAATTTATATAATAATAATAATAATAATAATAATAATAAATCCTCCAAGTATTAAGATGGCACCTAAATGTATCCATTTAGTACGGAAAACTACGCAGCCCACCGTCATGATGAAAGGATGACCTGGAACACAAAAGATCAGCATGGTGGTGACAGCAAACAGATTGTCACAGGCAAAGGCTTAATATAGCCACACATCATGTTTATTATCACATGGTTGGTCTTGCAGAAATCATGAGATTCGAGAAGACAATTCCCCTTTTGTTGGACTTCACACATAACACCTTAGGGGCCGTTCACTTATCGCGTCTTTTGCGCGCTCAATTCCTTATTTCCAATGTAGACGCGCGGCAGACGCGCTCATAATGGAAGCGACGCGCTCATTTTTCCCAGGCGCGTCGCGCCGCATCGAGATAAAAACATTTCAACTTTTCAGAATGCCGCAAGCGCACCGCGGGTCATGTGACAAGAAAAAAACAATCCTTTCCCGTAACAACATTGAAAGCTCTGCCAAGATGAAGGAACAGCTGATCATAGCTGTACAGGGATAGCCATTTTTAAATAAGTTTAGTAGCAGAGCTACTGCAAGCGATTTTAGTGCTGCAAATCCATTTATCCTTTGCTGAAACTTCCGCGTCTTCATGGAGAGCGCAGGTCATGGCTGCTTAGCAACGGCAGACGTCTCCGGAGCGCAAGCGCCCGAACGCTTTGGAAAAAAGCAGAAAGCGCCTAGCGTTTTCCACGCGTTTTCAGGCGCGACATGTGAACGGCCCCTTAGACGGTCATTGCAATTTTCTCGCAGAGTCAAGTGCATTGGGGTAAAAAAAAAAAAAAAAACCAATAACTTGCATTAGCCATCAGGATAACATCAGGGGGCATGAGGACTCAGCAAAGGATGCAAATCAGAATGTTAGTACAGTAGAGTTCAACTAGGTTCAGCGTCTCTTCGTTTGACACATCAGGCCCAAGAAAGCATTGAATATTACGTACGTACTAAATGTACGTTTTTTGAAAGCGCTAAGCCTAAATGTGCAAGAGTATCTGGACTCCATAGAGATTCAGAACTGATATTCAAGCTTATATTTGTCCTGTTTTTAACATCCAATTATTAAGCTATGCACTTATCGCATGACAATGAATGTGGTCATTCAAAATTGTCCATTACACAAATTGTTTAATGCATTACTAGCAAAGTATTTAGAGACCCACTGAATTGTGCCTATTATTAGCAAACTGCATCATTACAGCACAGCCAGGAATCATGATTTTTACCTGCTCAATTTCGATTTCAAAGACCAGCCAACTAGAAATGCATTCAAGCCATTTCATCTTCAAAGAGCTTGAAAGTGTAGCCTGTGCCGCCTTTTTAATTTACTTTGTTTGATAACTAGTAATGAAAAGCACCAATTATATGTACTATACTGGAGTCTGAAAATTGCATTTGTTCGTTATTCATGTTAGATTTGTGACAGCTTGGCGATTAAAAAAAAAATAAAACTTGCTAGTTGGCTGCAGGTGCTATTAGGGGGAGAGACATTCTCATTCTAGAGTAATGTTATATAATTGGTAGTGCAGGATGAGTCATCACATTTTCGGACACTTTCCTCCCACTTTTCTAACACATGGATTACAAGCCGCAAAACTCAAATTTGCAAATCAAATCCTTCGACATTTGGTCACCCTGCACCCAAGCGCCGGCTGAAACAATGGTACTCTGGCATTCTGAAGACGGGTCGTTTACCTGGGTTGTCCACCCCGGTTTGAATGACGTCATCCACGGTAAATCCGCTGGAGGTCTGTTTGTCCCGAAGGCTCGCGTACATCTCGAGCGTCAGCACCTTCGCCATGTGGTTGTTGTGCTGGCTGAGGTCGGGATACTCCTGCTCGGCGGTGAAGTTCATCTTCAGCTGATTGTGAGTGTTACCGAAAGGCATGGTTGCGTCTACCTGGTGCAACTATTTGGAAACAAGGACGCGTTAATTAAAGGCGAATTCAAATCCGATTCCAGCACAAGGAAGGACAAAGCCAGCCCCTTAGCTGCATTAATAATGACGTAACAGTATTAAAGCGCATTTTCTAAAACGGAGGAATTAGTTTAAATTCGCTTGAACCGTTACATCAACAAACGGTCGTAGCATGACGACAAATGTGCTCGGTGACGCGTTACGTCATGCAGGCAGTAAATATGATGGAATGTGGAGCGCGCGTCCGATAAATGACGAGTCATTCAAAATGCCTTCAAATGCATGCAGATATTGCACGTCATGTAATGCCTTCTGTGCATTATGAAGGTCTTGTATGGGAATAATGTATTACTCTTTTAAGCATGCGAATGCGTAATGCGCAACGTCTCCAAAGACCTTGCAGAGAAGGAGGCTGACTGCAAAATCGTTGCTGATGTTTGGGACAAAAGCACCTTGTCATGCACGCATCCGCATTCTTTTGGCCAGCATACCATTTAAAGCGTTTACATTGACATTACTATGCTCTCTACACGTTTAAAGAGTTTAGGAAAACAAACGGCGCATTGCAAATTGCCAGCAGAGCTTAAATACGCGACGTCCCTTTGAATATCGATGCATTCCTGATAATACTTTAATCATTAATATAGCCCACAAATGTATGTTTTTGTAAATTGATCTGGCAGCGTTATGTCATATTTTCGGAATATTATAATAATAATAAAGGCTTGATTTTAATGATCTCAAACAAAATCCATACCTTACACTGATTTTCTTTGGGGAAGCGGAATTAATCCTTCCTAAAGTCCACCAGAACCCACACAAGACTGATAATGGTGTCCAGAAATAAGCGGCTTTGTTGGGTTTTTATATCAAGCCCGAGCTCTCCGCTGATTGGACGCTATTTGAGTCCATTCATTCTATTGGACAATCACATCCACAGCATCCAGTATTTGCTTACATTGGTCACATGCTGTTTTTCCTTGACCGCTCTTCTTGTCATGATTGACAACTAAATTGAACAATGTGGAGTTCGATCACATGCATTTATCAGACTCTTATCTAGCATCTTAACAACTGTGTGATCATAAAAATGTCTAACCTGTACCTACGAACCGAGTCCCCAATATAAGCTAGGTTTTTAAAGTAAGTAAATTAGATTTATTTAGCCTATTTTTCTTTTTATTAAGAGAATTAACTTATATTAGTAGGCTACATTATAAAATGCTTATCAGATTGTGTGAGTATTTATTTATTGCTATAGTCTTCTTCACAGACCCCCTGGAAAACTTTGAGGGCCCCCATAATCTGGTTTGTTGTTCTGGCTGAATAATTTATGCCACACTGTTTTAAAGTCTTTCTTAACCGTCTGTCTGTTTGTGTTTGTTTAGCTTTTAATATACATCACCATAATGCATTATCCATTACTTTGTAGTGTTGAAGTGGTTTTGTTTTCCCAGGAAATGAATTTTGGTTAGCATTTATTGCTGGTTTCATGTTGTCGTCTTGTAGATTGCTTTATGAAGCAGATCCGTGTTTATATGCTTCTGTCTCTTCTGTCATGCAAATGAATATGAATTAACAAAATGCTTTAGTCTCTAAACAAAGTCATCAATCTGCTGTGCTTTAGATTTCAGTGTAACTCAACCCTAAATCTAATCTTTCAGTAACATAATATTCTGTTCAGTTCATTGTATCATTGGTATATTGTTTATACACTATTTTTTGTTAAAATAAACTTTTATTCAGCAAGGACTCATTAAATTGATCAGAAATGACAGTAAAGACATTTATAATGTGTTAAATGTGTAATATACACTGAAGACTGGAGTAATGGCTGCTGAAAATCAAGCGTTGCCATCACAGTAATAAATTACTTTTTAATATATTAAAATGGAAAATGTTAAATGTGTTAATATTTTACAATAGTACTGTTTTTACTGTAATTTTAATCAAATAAATGAAGTAATGGTCAGCATAAGATACTTATGAAAAGATACTTAAAAAAAATTCTTACTGACCCCACTCTTTTAAACAATAGTGTATCTACCCTATAGTATTGTGTAAGGATTTTGCATGGAAATGTTACCATAATTTGGACCTTTGCTGCTTTTTTTAGACAGACTTTGCTTCAGTCTTCTCTATAGATTGCTAATGAGAACCTTCTGGCTTTCCTGGATTTAAGGGACCACCTGCTGTGAAGGAAATTATATACTGCTCCTGTAAGTGTGAGGTTGTTGCCACTGTGAGTCTGAGCTGTGTTTTTACTAGTCACAGCTTTAACTATAGTCTCCTGTGTACAGGAAGCTCACCTAGGAGCTTAACCGTGGGCTCATGGAGAGACGTCCATGCTGAGAAGATAATGCCATCTCCACAGCGCTTGACTTCTAGTGTAGTTCAATGCTGTTAGTGCTGCCTCTACCTCATGCTTTGTCAGAAATCACATAACGTACTGCTGTTTGTGTCAAGTTAACCTGTGTCTTTCTGTTTGTCTGAAGTAGGCTATCCCAGAAGGCCAAGCCCGACCACACCCCTTTTTTGTGAACGACTGAATGCTTTACTGAAGGTACGACACACATTCACATTTCATGATGTCTAGTTTTCAACTTAGCATTAGCATTAGCATAACAAATGGTATGCTGGCAAATGAAGGCACTGTGAAATTTTCTTTTAATTCTTTTACAAAGAAAGTTTGATTTGAGAAAGAGAGAACGTGTCTCCGAATGAAGCCTTAGTCTGCATCTGATGAGTATTCATGATGGCAGTGTTTCCCCCCCTCAACCCTGTGGACTGTTTTTTTTTCTCCCGGGTTCAGGGAGTGCACCGTAGAGTGCAGCAATCACATTTTGACCGGGTGAGACAAACGCTGATGTCATGGAGGGTCTAGGGCAGAATACTTTGCCTTTAGCTCGCTCGTTTTTATAGATACAAAGCATTGGGCAGAATACTGATGGTCGAAAACAACACCGCATGTATGCTAAAGCAGAACAAAAGAGCAGCTATAACGGCATGTCATGCTAATTGTCACCTTGAGAAGCTCACAAAGCACTACTAGAATAATGAAGTCCTTTTCTCAGATCATTTTATCTTACACAGAAGGCTAACAGCCTACAAAGTCTCTCCCCATCCGCATTGTCTGTCAAGCCCTCCTGACCGGGAGCTGTCAAAATCACCCCTTCCCTCTCATTTGCATCGCTCTTGAGAGCATTTAATCTGTTCTTTCTCTCCTCCTCCTCTTCCTCAGTCACCTCTCTGAAGCTCTGTGTAGAGCCAAATCAGCACTATTTAATGATCACAGACAGGAGACCAAAAATTATTCAAATGTATATAAATCTATTACCTATTCAAAACTCCTTTGGAAGGGGATTTTAATATAACCGCACCTCAGTGCTAAGCTTATGTACACTACCATTCAAAACTTTGAGGTCAGTAAAATTTTAAAAGGAAATTAATAATTTTATTTAGCAAGAACACATTAAAGACATTTATTATGTAACAAATCTTGAAAAAAATGTATCATGGTTTCCACAAAAATGTTAAGCTTCCCAGTTGTTTTCAATATTGATAATGGTAACAAATGAATCCGCATATTAGAATGATTAGGATACTGAAGAGTAAGCTTTGCCATCACAGGAATGAATTACATTTTAAAATATATTCAAATATGAAACGTTTTTTTAAATTGTAATAATATTTCACAGTATTACCCAGGGTTCCCGTGGGTCCTTAAAAAGTCTTAAATGTATTTGTATCAAATTTAAGGCCATAAAAAGTCTTAAATTGTATAAGAAAGTCTTAATTATGATTTCAAGAAAATTTGAGGACAGAAAGACCAGAATTGCGATATGGCTTAATGTGACGATTAAACTTCAAAAGACTATGATTCATTAAAGGGATAGTTCACCCAGAAATGAAAATTCTGCCATTAATTACTCACCCTCATGTCGTTCCAAACCCGTAAGACCTTCGTTCATCATCAGAACACAAATTAAGATATTTTTGAAGGAATCTGACAGCTCTCTGACCCTCCCATAGACAGCAAGGGTCCTTACACGATCAAGGTCCAGAAACGTAGCAAGGAGATCGGTAAAATAATCCATGTGACATCAGGGGTTCAACCATAATTTTATGAAGCTACGCGAATACTTTATGTGCGCAAAAGAAAAAAAATAACGACTTTATTCAACAATTCGTCTCCTCTGCATCACCGTAGCGCCATTTTGGAGAGTATCCGCGTGGCTCTCAAAAATGGTGCTACAGGGTGACGCGGAGAAGACGAATTGTTGAATAAATAATTTTTCTTTTTTTCTTTTACGCACAAAGTATTCGCGTAGCTTCGTAAAATTATGGTTGAACCCCTGATGTCACCAAAAGACGCTCTGTCTTAACTTTTAATCAGAACGCAGAACAGCTGTATCACAGGCGCAGCAGCCTAACTAACTCGCTCGTCTCTCCCGCATTGACCCTATAACTGCCGGTGCAGCAAAATAAACAGCAATTTCACAAAGTCTGTGTGCTATACTACATTCTTTATTATTAAATGAAGTAATTATTAGAACAACGTCAGTCTACATTAATCGACACATTCTTAGGAAATAGTGGGTTCACAGCGAATTATCAGAACTACTTCAGTAAGACAGTAATATCGTGCTTTACTTGGAAACCTAAAGCTGCACTAGGTATACTGTACATCACATATTAGCACAAAAACTTGATATTTTGAGCACTCGATTGAGAATGTACATATAGCCTAACGTATCAATCATACTTACAGGTTGTGCTTCGGAGAGTTTGTTAGTCCAAATAAAGAAGATTAGAAACCAAGATTAGAGAAGCAGTCCTTGGTAAAGTGACATGCACACAACAAAAGGTTCGAATTGTATTTCTGTGGTATCCTTGAACACAGCGTCTTCTCAACATGATGTAAACACA
>NW_015539816.1:2946573-2953316 GCF_001515605.1 Sinocyclocheilus anshuiensis | reverse complement strand
GTTAAGGCGATTCAGAATCGACTCTCTCTTTTGAGAGACAATATCTTTATTTATCATGCACTTTTTTGATTAACAACTTTGCAGATTGTTTTCATTTAAGGATAACTACGTTATAAACTGCAAAAGAGATATTTTTCAAAAACCTATATGACCTGCTCTTTAAATAAACATGAGCTCTGCATGTTTTAATGTCCACTGCTGCTTTTGTGCACTGCTGTTACCGGAGAAAGTTATATTTCTGCCATTCTGAAAGTGTCCCCTGCTGGCAGAGAATGAATGTGCATTTTCAATAAGCCTGTTTTTGCCTGTTCAGACCAATGTGAAAATCGACCCATGTTTTTACCCTGCAAACACACCGAGTTGTAAATTTGAACTGGTGGATAGATAAGAAGCACTTTTAGAGACTTCTGTTAAGCTGAACTACTTCACAATAAAAAATACACTGTATATGGAATAGTAAATCGTTAAAGATGTGCAGAACTAGTGCATGACGGAATGCAATACTGGAAAACAACTGTACAACCATGGCAGATTGCCCAGATCTTTCGAGCAAAATGGCAGGCGCTATTGTATGCAACAGCTTGATGCAACCAATTTTCCAGCTCCTCCATTCAGCGCTCAATAAAGATTGGCTTTGCCTTTGCTCTTGACCTATTGTGGTCACAGAGGCTGGCAGTGGTAAAGGCCATTTAAATTTTAGCCAGTCAAATGAATGTAGGTCAGCATCAGCTTTCATAAGAGCTCAATTATCTTGAATAATAAATCTAGACTGCTGTCCCTCCTGCAGTGACAGAGCCCATCCATGAGTGGAGAGCCTGCCCTTCAGACGCTGCGCCAATCAACAGTGTATTCAGCTGAGAGACTAAAGCTGGACAAGAACACACTGTAGAATTCAGCACTTAACTATATATCTCATATAAACTGCCTCATGGGGTTTGTTTCAGAACTGTAGGTACTGTATATGGTATGGCTGTTCAAAGGCTTTGCATGATTGTTAACACACTTGCTGGTGTGATCTTGAAGGAATATTAAAGGGGTCATATGATGCGATTTTCAATTTTTCCTTTCTCTTTGGAGTGTTACAAGCTCTTGGTGCATAAAGAAGATCTGTAAAGTTGCAAAGACTAAAGTCTCAAATCCAAAGAGATATTCTTTATAAAAGTTAAGAGTCAACCACGCCTACCTAAAACGGCTCGTTCTAACACACCCCCACATATCTACGTCACTATCTGGGAAGATTTGCATAACACTGCCCAAATGTTCACGCAAAGAAAGAAGGCGTAACTTTTATTCTCGCTGTAGTATTGTTGCCGCTGCCGCCATGCAGTGGAGACTCTGTGTTTCGTTGTGAAAGCTAAACTACTTTGTTTGGCCTTCCAAAAGAGGACGATATTGCTTCGTCATGCCTGGAGCTGATCCGTGCTGGTTGCTGAGGAAATACTTCAACTTCGCGCTGTGGATCGCTGGATCAGCTTTCACCGTGGACGAAGCGGAGTCCAGCCCGGGGTCGTCACATGTGGTTGCCGCAGGCATCACAGTATGGTAAGGGGCGTAACATTTCCGTCACACGCTTGAGGAGTTCGGCTAGTCACAACGCACTGGATAGCTGGCCAATCAGAGCACACCTCGCTTTTTCAGACCGATGAGCTTTGTAAAAATCGACGCGTTTCAGAAAGGCGGGGCATAGAGGAGAAACAATAATGTACAGTATGTGGAAAATAATGTTTTTTGAACCTTAAACTGCATAAACACATTTCATTACACCAAATACACAAAATAATGTTCTTTTTAGCAGACTCATATGACCCCTTTAAGTTAAATCTGTGTTTGCAGAGTGGGTGTTAATTTTTTCCTAGAGTTGATATTGTATTGTTTTGCAATGTTCTGTTTTTTTGTTATTTTAAATTGTTTATTCAAAAATTTTATTTCTGTTATTTTGAATTTAGATATTGAAAATATTTGTACATTTTTGTGCGTTTTTGTAAATATTGTAAATTTTTACATTTAGATCATTTTTGTTGTCATCTAACACTCAGTGAAAAATAAATCAGTAACACTTTACAATGAAGTCTGATTAGTTAACATTAGTTAATGCATTAACATTAACTAACAATGAGCAATGAATTTGTTGCAGTTTTTTGTAATAACTATTAACTATTGTTAATAGTTCACATTAGCTCAGGTCCATTAAATAATATTAACAACAATAATAATAATAGTTAAGATTTTTAATAATGTATTAGTAAATGTTGAATAGAACAGTAACTAAAATGAATAAATACTAGAATTTTCATTCTTAGCTCACATGAACTAATGACTTAATAAAAACTTATTATAAAGTGTCAATGATATATATATTTTAAAAATAAGCATTTAACAGCACCATTAAATGTAATCTTTATCAAATCTCAAAATTTTTGAGTACCCAGTATTTCATACTGTACATTATGATGTTGTGATGCCTAAATTCACTTGTAGCATTTAAAAAACAATTGATTTTAGTTTTAATTTGATGTTATTGTTATTTAATAAATTTAGACAAAATAGTATAGAATTTTAATTTCTGCAATTTATCAGATTTATCATGAATAACATGAAAATAATTATGAGTTTATCTTTATTGTTTCTTTATTCTATTCTATTCTATAATGGCTGTAATGTTTTCATTCTGGCATTTTTCAGTTCAGTCTTCAGTTCATCACTGTGATGGAGCACGTCTAACATTGGCCTGTCCTCTATATTTCTCTCGTCTCTCTCTCTCTCTCTCTCTCTCTCTCTCTCTCTCTCCCCATCCTGCAGCTCCAGTGGTTTTGTCTAATCTTGAGTGGGTGAAAGGGAAAGGCTCATTTCTCCCTTAATGCATCTTTAAACACTGTCTACAGCAGTGTTTAGGCATTCAACTCCTGTTCCCCAAAACCACTTATTAGAGAGAATGATGGAGAGGGAAGAACCCAGTCACCTTCATCTGTCTGCTCCTCGTTTGGTTTGCCCTGCGGCCGTGTGGCCCTGTCAAGACTGCAGAGCTATTTTTCCTCCGTTCGCTGCGCTGTAATCGATTTTCTGGGCTAGGAGACAAAATTGAACCTTGTGCTTGTGGCCTACATGTCATGGTGGTTCTCGCTGTCTCCTGCAGACGAGCTATCATTAGACCAGCGCAGAATAGCGCTCTCCTCCCTTTTCCACCTGCTGGACGTTCATTCACAGACTTCCATTTGCATATGAACGCCATGGCTACTGTATTAATGAAACATTGCCTCCATTGTTGCCATGAGAACAAAAGCGGCGATGATGTCATGGCTCTCCACGCTGGAAGATTAGCTGAGAGGACACAGCAGGCTGTGTGGAGTGCCTCATTATGAGTGAAGGCATGGTTCCCAGCCTCTGCACTGACTGGATGCCCATGCAGTCTCCCTGCCAACCGTACAGCAGCATGGTGGAAAATGCCACATTAAACCGATTCATTTAATTGTTCAAAAGGTCTTGAGAAGGCATGTGATGGAGAAGCTTTTTGGCTTGGTTGCCCTGTTGATTGCCCTGCTTAGATGTTTTCATTTCTGGATTGAGTTTTCTTGCAGTTGTACAAGACTGAAATGCTTTTGGAAGTGGGATGCTGAGGGATGCTGGTGTAATGTACTGGTAGCAAATTAGTTATTCGCTGTTATTAGATGTTTGTATTCATGTTGTTTTATTTATTTAGGTCTATTTATTTAATCTAATTTTATTTTATTTTATTGGTTATTGGATCTGATATTTGATTTTTCATGCATGTTTCAAATATTTTAACATTTAGATTACCTTTATCATATAACACTTAAATTCTTGAGTCTCATTTTTTGAGACTTTAACTCACTTAAAGTCTCAAAAATGAATAATTTAATAACAGTTAAATGTAATCTTTAGCAAATCTAAAAATATATATATCCATTTTTCATACTGTATATAATAATGTTGTGAAAACCATTGATTTTAGTATACAGTGTTTCATTTTTTATTTATTTAGATGAAACCCTGGAGGTTTGTGAAGGCATTCATGAGTTGACGAAAAGCTAATAATCAGTCAAATTAAATGTAAAATTAAAATAGATAAACATTATACATTTGCATAATTTCCAACATTTTTGTGGAGAGAAGTTTACAGAATTTTGCCAATATTACACACAAAAAAAAGGATTTGAAATGGCATAAGCTCAAGTGTTTGAATGAAAGGAAATAATTTAAGACAAACAGTATTGTGAATTGCAAAATAAATTGTTAACATTAATATATTTTTTCCCCTTTGCAGTACAATTATGATTTTCAATATATTTCTGTATTCAGTTTTTATAATTAGTGAAAAAATGAAATGATAATAATCATTTCATTTAAATGTTTTTGTAATAAAAAAATACAGAAAAATAAAGCACTTACTAAAAATATGAGATATTTTAACAGTTTACTTGCATATTATGTGTATGTGACGTTAGTTTACTTGAACGTTAACTCAAAATCTCAAAGGTGCTTCAAGTAAATATTTTATGGTCGCAATCATTCACAAAGACTTGCAAAGTGTTTCAGGGACATGGGGAGCATTATCCTCTTGCATGATAGTTTGGTCTTGCCTGGTCTCAGCTGTTTGGTGCTTGTGTTCAAACCAGCACACTCTCACCTCGCTCTCTCTGGATAATAGGCCATGAGGATGGAGGGAACTGAGGAACTGGGACAGAGGAGGGGAGGTTGCAGCCCAACTGAGTGTCTGAAAGATTGAGTGTCTTTGCTCATTTTGCACCTACAAGCACTCTCACAGCTTAAACTGTAAGCTTTGCTGCATGGCATACTGTATTTATTGCATTACAGCAGTGTAAGAATTACATCCGTAAAGTAACAGAAACAGGACTGGTAGTTCATTACCTGGACATTATCCATTAATTTTACAGACATTTCTGTTAACTCTAAAACACAACAAAATCCAGTGTGAGATTCAAAATACATGTAAAATGCCTGTAAAACATAAATATGGAAAATATGGCAAAAAATTTTTTTTCAGATGTATTTTAAAATATATTTCAAAATATACAAACAGCAACCAAAAATATGTGTGTGTGCACTTGGATGGGTTAAATGCAGAGCACAAATTCCGGGTATGGGACACCATACTTGGCCACACATCACTTTACTTCACTCCACTCACACACACACACGTGTATATATATATATATATATATATACAGCTATATATATATATAGCTTAATTTTTATTAATTTTTTACTATTCATATTTATTTTTAATTATTTTTAGTAATTTTAGGGTTAGAAATTGGGGTTAGGATTAGGTTTTAATTTATCTTAAACTGATTTAGTTTTTAAGATAACATTTCAAACATTTTCATTTAAGTTTTAGTTTTTCATTAAAAAATTTCATCTAAAATTTGTATATATATTTTTTATTTCAATTACCAAAAATGTTAAAATTTTAGTTAAATAAATATATTTTTTGATACGTTTAGTTACTTATTCCTCATATACTGTATTTATATTGACAACAATATTTATTAAAAAAAAATACTTTTTGCATAAAGCACACAGTTTCCAATAGAGTTTGACATTTGCATGTTGCTAAGCTAATTGCATTATATTCTAACACACACCATGTACTTTTGTTAAACTGTCCATTCTAATTATATTGAAATATTTTTTATCAATGTTTTTTAGTAATGAATGAAATTAGGCCCTATTAGTCCACATTCCTAATGACTCTGTCCACCATCTTGGATAGTTTTTTTGTTTTTTCGCTGAGCATGTCACAGTGCTGTCCTAAATTGTTCGTTAGTTTTTGGAACGGAGCTAAAGGCTCTTTTTTCATTCAGTTTTATGTCTGATAGCTCTATTTGCTGAATGGGTTGAGGCACTGCATGACACAGAAGGCTTTTTTCTTCAGAGCAGAAGATAGAAACAGCAATTAGGCGCAGTCTGCCTTGAGTTATGAATGATTTAACATCTCATCTACTAGGCTGCATGTGGGATTTGTACATTAAGAGTGTGTCTCTGTCCACTCATGCAGGTTCCACGTGCCTTTGAGACTCCTCCTTCTGTGACCTTTTCCTCTCCTTGTGAATGTGCGAAGCTGATAAGGTGAGTGCATGTGTGCGAATCTTTGTGTGTGTGTGTGTGTGTGTGTGTGTGTTTAAGACACTAGGAGGAGGAGCCACTACAGTTACCACTGCAGTGCTGCAGTCTCCCATGATGCACCTGGGCATCTCACACTCCTGTTATGACTTTTGTATACCTGTCCTTTATCCTCTTCTCCTTTCTTCAAACAGTTGTTCCGTCACTCCACACTGTTCCACTGCAGAAGATGCTTGGTGCCATACGGTGTCCTTATATAACCTTGACACAGAGATGGTTAAAGGGGTCATATGATGCTATTTTAAAGATCATTATTTTGTGTATTTGGTGTAACAGAATATGTTGACATGCTTTAATGTTAAAAAAACACATTATTTTTCAAATACTGTACATTATTGTAGGTCCTCTATGCCCCGCCTCTCTCAAACACGTCGTTTTCAACAAAGCCCCCTCCTTTGACAAGCTCAGTCTGCTCTGATTGGCCAGCTGACCCAGTGCATTGTGATTGGCCGAACACCACAAGCACGCGTCGGAAATGTAACGCCCCTTACCATAATCGCAGCTTCAGCTTTCAAAGTAAATATCAAGACTAATAAAAGTTAATAATGTCGTTAGTTTTACCATCAGTTCAAGCCCGAAAG
>NW_015539816.1:2936369-2946321 GCF_001515605.1 Sinocyclocheilus anshuiensis | reverse complement strand
TCCAAAGAGAAAGGAAAACTTGAAATCGCATCATATGACCCCTTTAATATAACATGCTTTGGAAAAATATCACAAAATATATGATCATATAAGGATCTTAAAATGTACGTTATGCTAACATTTCAGTTATGCTAACAAAATCATTTGGTGCAGGAGTATATATTAAAGTATTACATCTCAATCTTATAATACAAGTGTGCTATGAAGATGTTGGGAGTGTTCAGAAAATCTGTCTGAAAACAGCTGTTTTTTTTCCATTTGGTGACATTAGTTGTGCAGAAATTACAGACTTCACGTTAAAAATAAAAGAGAGATAAACCACAATTCTCAGGATATAGGCAGTGGAAAGCTTTTTCCAGTCTGAATAGTTCAGGGTCAAAACAACCTTGTTACATTCAAAAGAGGCACTGGACGCAAGTCAGCATTAAAGAGGAACAGAGACAGTGAAAGAGGAGACATGGTGTCATTTTTCTTCTGCTATACCTTTTCCTGTATTACTCCATTTTATCAGTCTCATCTCTGATGCATGCCTGGGTCTAAGGCCATTCACTGCCAGCCATGCCACTCTGATTACATTAAAGTTTAATAGCAATGTGACAAGCAAGAGAAGTACTGTAGCCACTATCCCGTTACACATATAACCCCTCCTCCAGCATCCTCTTCTGTTCACCTGCTGCGGCGCTCTTCATCAACTCACATCTGTTCTACATCTTTTGATCGGTCTTAAATCTCTCCCTCTTTGCATTTTCAGTTGATCTATTCCTTTAAAGGGAAATTCTGTCATCATTTACCCACCCTCATGTCGTTCCAAATCTGTATGGATCTTCTGCTGAACTCTAAAGAGGGTATTTTGAAGAATGTTGAAAATCTAACAGTTTTGGTTCCCATTGACTTCTATTCTATTTTTGTCCATACAGTGGAAGTCAATGAATGAAACTGTCTGGTTACCAACATATCTTTGTGTTCATGAAGAAAGAATGTCATACAGGTTTAAAACGTCATGAGTAAGTACATTTACAATTTATTTTTTTTGGGTGGACAGTTGGGTGAAGGTGTAAAATAACCCACAACAGCAGATGTGGTATTATAGTGGCTGATATTACATTAAACTTCATAACCATTGGCAAATCTACCCCTAAAGCTTGAATCCTTAGCTTCAAAAAGATACTTTTTAATTCTATTGCACAAATCAGCACTGGAAATAATCTTAAGACCAATTAGTGAAAATGTTGACCATGTACGTACGCTGAGATCATGAGTACATACTTAGTAAAAAAAAAAGTAATATATTTAAAATACATTTATTTCATACTCAGTATAGTTCAAATCTATTAACATATTTGCTGACATATGCATACAAAAATTATAATTAAACTTTATTTGGAGTACTACTTATGCACAATGCACGTTTCTTAATTTTAAGCCTAAAATGTGTTTTAATGTCACTATTGATTAAGATTATATGATCCTTGAATAATATAGGTCTTTGCGAGATATTTAAAGTATACCTGAAGTATACTTGCAATGCAATAGTTCCACTTTAGCACAATCAAATGTACTTAAGTATATCTTTAGTTGGACTTCAGCACTATTTTCGCACAATTAAAGTGCATTAAGTACAATTTAGCACACTTTAAGTATATCAGCTTAGTGTACTAAAAGTTGCAGGGTATTTTTATTAAGCATATTATTAAGCATTTTTATTAAGGTATAAATTGTATTAAAAATGTTATGTATTTGTAGTATACTTGGCATGAAATAAATGTATTTATAGCATGCATAATACAGTGGTCGTTTTCATGGATCCATGTAAATGGGGAAATTTCTCAAAAACACAAAGAAAAAACTTTTCCGTTTTTAGTACAATTTGTGCTGTGTAAAGATACCCTGCAGACATGGAATAAAATCCACAAAATGCTAATTTTCTTTGTTAAAATATAAGTGTAAGTGGTTTGGTGTTTTCATTTGTTTTTGGTAGGAATTAAATGAGTTTCTGCCTTGATCTGAATGCCCAGAGAATGTTTTCCGTACGTTAAATGTTTTTGCTTTGCTCTCTCCTTGCTGAGGCGCCAGTGTATCTGAAGAGAACGCAGGGTCTCGCCAGGTCTCCCCATATTTTAGGGCCCGTTGCAAAGCGATGTGCAGCTCATGGCTATGCCTGCATTGAGTAAGCTGTCAGTCCCCTTTTCAAAAGCTGCCCTATTACCGCGGCAATAGGCTCAGTGTCTCCGTCACTGCCATTCAGGATTTCACAGCCTCTGAAAACGGCGGAAGCAGGTCCCACACCAACGTCATCTCTCATCTTCCAGCCTTTAACACCAGACAGGTTGTGTTGTGCTGCGAGGACTCGTGGGCCAGTGTTTCAGATAAAGCTGCTTCGTTTCCGCTGCTGTAAGTCTGTTTAGTTCATTTAGTATCTTTTCTGCAAATAGGCTACCGATTTTTAAAGCATAAAGAGATATTCTGCATGTATTTTGCAGTGACTTAAGGGAATAGTTCAACCAAAATTGAAAAAAATCTGAAAATGTACTCACCCTGAGGCCATCCAAGATGTAGATGAGTTTGTTTCTTAATTGGACCAGATTTGGAAAAATGTAGCATTACGTCACTTGCTCATCAATTGATTCTCTGCAGTGAATGGGTGCCGTCAGAATGAGAGTCCAAACAGCCGATAAAAACATCACAATAATCCACAAGTAATCCACACAACTCCAGTCCATCAAATAATGTCCTATGAAGCAAAAAGCTGTCTGTAATAATAATAATAAAAAAATTATCCATCATTAAGAAATTTTAACTTTAAACTGTCGCTTCTGGTCAAAATCCAATCCATAATCCATAGTAACGCTTCCTCCAGCAAGTATATAAATGCTAAATTTTCAACTAATTTACATTTTTATACGAGCTATTCTATTAAGATGAACATTATTCTACATACTAATTTGAGAATTTCCACGATCTTCCTGTTATCATCGCGAAGGTATAGCACTGGATTTAGAAACTTTCTTTCCTTTCTTTTCTTTGATTTAAAACTAGCTGAGTATCAGCAAAGTAACACCAAAGTTTGTCCGTTTTGTGTCATTGCCTCATCAATTGCAAAAATAGTGATAGTTTTCCAACAAGTTTCGCAAACACTTCTTTAGCCTGCCATTGGTCAGTCAAACAGATAGCCCCACCCTAAACTCACGCCATTGTTTGAGCTACTATTGCTATATTGGCCAGGGGCCAGTACCATGAAGCAGGATTAGCTGGCTAGTCAGGTAAGTTTCCGTTTAGTTTGCAAATTGCACCAATCCTGGGTTTTAGGTACCATGGAATCTCGCTGGATCTCTCATGAGAAGTGAATCACACTTGCTCTGTGTTACTGGCTGTTCACCACTGATGTCGCACATTCATGTGCATGCTCTCCACAAACTCAGGATCAAAGCCTGAGTTGACAAAGAAAATTGATTACCAGTATCATGGTACCAACAAAGCTGGATCGGAGTGGTTTGGTTTTGTCAACTCGAAACTAATCCTGTAACTCTGAATTTGTTCAACTACCATCACGGTACAGGCCCCTGGTCGGGATTCTCAAATAGAGCAATGTTTTAAAAGCAACAAAGTGTTTACACTTTTTAGGCAAATCAACCTACTTACTACTTAATTACTTATGGTTTACTAATTTGCATATTCATCTGGATAGAATAAATTATTTTATTTTTAAGAGTGGAAAAGTGGAAAACACTATGACAGAAAGCCATGGGACATATTATACCTATATTCCATGCCTGTGCTGTGCAGCTTGATGCGGTCAAAGTCCTCTGGCTGCCCTCCACCTGCTTGTCTATAAACCGATCTCACCAAAACAATTTTATCCCGGGGCGATTTGACTATAAAACATAATTAAAAGTCACAAGATGATATTCTGAAATATTCAATATTAATCTAATAAAAGTAAATGTGCCTCATACTAGGTGAGGCCTGCAGTAAAAATAGCCTAACGAAGACAAATCAGTAATTATGCTCATGTCATTACTGTAAACACCAGTATGTTCACATCCTCCCATCAAGGCTCCTGCTGTTTTATTTCCAGCCTACTCATTTCCTTTCTAGTCTTTCAAAGTGCTTTGTCAGAGACTTTGATTTATTGACTGTTGTGTGTGTGTTTCCCACTTAATGGACATACAATCCTTTAGAGGAGAAAGATAATCAATAGCATTGCAATCATCATGCAACAATATTTCTCTCAGAAAAGGACAAGACAGTTGATATGCTGATATATGAAAATGCATGTTTGTGACAGAATGCATGCTTTTGAACATATATCTATCTCTGCATATGTGTTAACATATTTCTATTATGACAACTCTCTGAAGATTTTAGCATGGTAATGGATATGACAATTTTAATGTATTTGGTCTATCAATCTGTTACACCGCTGCTGCTGAATTGCTGCTGCTGTTGGTTATTGCTGTTGTAGATTATTGCTGCTGCTGCTGCAAAGCACTTACAGGAACTTGCTACTGCCAATACATACGTCGATATGGTGCTATGAGTATTAAGACATACTGCTGCTGCACAAGTATATAATAACCTGTAGCAGATCTATACAGGTGGAGCTGGGGAGGGGTGGAGGATTTCAGACAAACTCTCATTGGCTGCGTATGCAACATGAACCAATCAGCTTGTGCCAAGTAGTTTAACGCTGTAAATATAATCAGTTTGCGCTAACAAACCATGAGCCTGCGTCATCCAGAGTTTCATGACAGAACTTGGCATTCATTAGGGCTTTCAGGCGTGCATATTTCATACCAGTGGAACAGAGAACTGACCTAATGTTGCAGTAACGTGATTAAGGGTCTGGGAATGAATGTGTTACATCTGTCTAATACTGACCCTTAGCCTCACTCAGCACCTACCCTTTTCACTTCCCTGTCTGTCTGAGACACACTTCCTGTCTAAATGGACATAATGTCTTTAACTGTGTGTGTGTAATTGTGCTGGCAGAAAAAAACAGTGGTCTTGAGCTATAAACTGACACCTAGAGTTGTGAATGCAGCATCACGCAAAAGTTTTCTTTACTAATTGTGGAAATGCAGTATATGATGCATTTATTCTGTGAGAAAAAGTGCCAGATAACAGTGTTAGGGTTATTCATTAGTGTTTATTCATGTTTTGAATTAGCTTTTATTTTTATATTTTCATTTTTTTTTTTATTTTAGTTTAGGTTTTAGCAATTTTGATATATGCTTTTGCCATTTTTATTAGATTTACTTTTGTTTTAAATATTTGTATTTAGCTTTAATTTATGTTTAATTTTAGTTTATTTTATAAATTTTTCTATATTTTAAGTTTAAATTGTTCTTCTAATATTTATATTTTATTTTATTTCAGATTTATTTTAATTACCAAAAACATTTTAGTTCAGGTCAACTACAACAACATTGCCTCCATGAGGTGACTTGATCTATCTAAAATTATAATTTTTTGTTTTTACTTATTTTATATACATATATATATATATATATATATATATATATATGTATATATGTAAGGGATTATCCAAAAAGAAAAAAAAATGTAGTTCAGGGGTTATGGAGCAGGGTTTAAGCAAACTAAATGATTGGAAACGTCCTGCATGTATCACCAAAGAGAGGGCTTAGTGAAAAAAATCTATAATATGCATTTAGAAAATAGATTTTCATTTATTGCTGACTTTACGACAGGGCATCTCTTTAAACGTGTGTCGTTAGTATTTAATTGCCGATTAGCTTGCATCAAGCTGTTGGATCATAGGATTAGAAAGAATGCATTCACACCAGTTCTCTTTCCTACACACTCACTCACAACGACGTAAACAACCTCTCAGTCACACATCATGGCTAATCCACGGATGGCGTGTGGCAAGTTGAGCACACCTGATCTTAGTCACTTTGATATGTAACGCGGTAGTGTTCAGGTGAGAGTAAAGTGGATTGGGATGTCTGCAGTGCACCCAGGAGACAAAACACTGGTCTGCCAGGCTGCTCTGCACCCACTCACCTTGCCTTATCTTCTTACATAAAGCCTTGCTCCATCAGTGGACACACACGCTAAAACAGCACAACATGCTATATATGAAAACTGCATTCAGATGCACGCCGAGTAATGACATGACCACTGTGATTATTTTCTTGGCCTACAGTGTTTTTGTTTTAAGACACACAGTGATTTGTCACACAGAGTTCATGTCACATGACAGTGCACAGCTTTCGCTGTAATCCATAAGCTGCTTTTGTGGAGGGTGCAGGGGGAGGTGCAGGGATTCAACTGTTGGCACAAATGTGGCTTGCCGTCGGGCATGCGATGAAAGGTGACTCTGCACTCTCACTGTATGAGCTGAATTATGTCATGAATTATCATCTTTAATTATGCATTATTTTATTCATGTCTGCCTCTGTCTCTCTCTTTTGCTTTTGTGCTGTCTGCTTAAATGCCCGAAATTGCTTGACGAGTGAATATATATATATATATATATATATATATATACAGTATCTCACAGAAGTGAGTACACCCCTCACATTTTTGTAAATATTTTATTATATCTTTTCATGTGACAATGAGTGGAACCTGTCCTGTTAAACCGCTGTATGGTCTTGGCCACCGTGCTGCAGCTCAGTTTCAGGGTCTTGGCAATTTTCTTATGGCCTATGCCATCTTTATGTAGAGCAACAATTCTTTTTTTCAGATCTTCAGAGAGTTCTTTGCCATGAGGTGCCATATTGAACTTCCAGTGACCAGTATGAGAGAGTGAGAGCGATAACACCAAATTTAACACACCTGCTCCCCATTCACACCTGAGACCTTGTAACACTGAGTCACACACTGGGGAGAGAAAATGGCTAATGTGAGCGGTGTACTCACTTCTGTGAGATACTGTATTTACTGTATATATATATATATATATATATATATGGTAATTTACAGCCATTGTTGTGTTAAATGAGAAAATCAATCAAATAGATGTATAGCATCAAATAGAGATTACAAAAAGTTGCTTTAGAAAGAAATGTTTTATTCAACATAGAATTTATTACACATAAACATGGGCTACAATGGCCTAACATAAACTCCATAATATAAAATAATATAATTTGAGAAACACTTATTTTTTCATAATTGTAATTAATTACATTAACGTTAAAATGAGATATATGTATGATATGAGATATTTATATGTACTTTATATATTGGACGCATATATTAGAAGCATTAAACTGATTCCTATAAAATAAATTATGTTCTTTTGAACTTACTGTTCTTCAAATGTTTATATATATGCATATGCTGTCTATAAGATAGATAATGTATAGGCTGTATATATATATATAAAAAAAATACACATTTATATATATATATATATATATATATATATATATGAATTAATATGAACCAGTATGATTTTTTATAGATATCTCATGTTCAAGCTATAATATGTATATAATATCAAGCTATAAAAGTCTTAATATGTTTATTATGAGCTTTTCTTTAGGCTATTTGATAGAATAGAATAGAATAGAATAGTGACGCCTGCCTTTTCTTCCTTTAAAGACTAAGATTCAGAAAGCTTCCTGGAAAGGGCTAAGTGACAGGACATATTAAAGAGTCATCAGCAAGGCACGTTAGCAAGGCATGCCAGAAATAGCTCCCTGGATGTAGCGCTGTGAAGCTCACCTTAGTTTCCAGCCAGCTGAAACAGCACATTCATCCACATAGAGACAGGACTCTTCTTTAACGGTACAGATGGATACTACACACGCTTCTCTAGACTTCAAGGGCTTATGTAACACTATAGCTCTCTTCCACACATCAAATGGATGTTTGTAGTCCTTCACATGTCAGTGGGGGAAACAGATTGAAAATGGGCTGTATATGATGGACAGATGGTCGGTGTACGTCTAAAGATCACAGAATACGGCTTTAATACTATGTGATTGTGTGTACAGATGGACTGGCAGTGGGGTGGTTTGTCAATTTGGCATGACATTATTCATAAATCATCACACCAGGAAGCACCAATGCAGACACTACCATGGTCTGCTATTATTATATCTTAAGCTTTGAGTATCAGTAACGTTTAACATTTCTTAAGCCTAATATCCATAAACAGAGATCAAAATTAAAAGCACAGACTTTTATTGACCATGATTTTTATATTCTGTCATAATAATATTTTATTTTTTCGATTCTTTTTTTATCCAATCTCTAACTTTAATTGTTTCTGATGGAAGTAGCATTGATAAGAAAATAAATGTAAATGAAATGTTAAACTGCACACTTGGCTTTGAATGCTCTGATGGCCGCACACAATTAGCACTCATCACATACTTATCAAACAAAGAGAGCATTTTATCACCCTCCCAAAGAGCTCATATCAATTCTCGCCTGTCGCTGTGTGTAGTCTTTATCATGACAATGCTGATAGTTGCTGCTTTCCATCTACACACTTCTCTGAACCTTCCAGAACTTTCTCCTTTTGAGAAATTAACACATATATAATATTTTTAATGTTTTTTATGTTTTTATTCTTCACAAACCTTTATGTACATAGACTGTGGACGAGGAAAGTGGAGAGAGGTTATAGAGGACACTGGAGAGGTATCTGTAGGGGGAAGGATGGATCCCTGACTGAGGGTGTGCGGGCCTGTCCTGCTGGGCTCCCTCTGTCGGCCCCTCTGTCCCCATCTGGACTGTGTTTATCAGTCTCAGGGGTCAGTACACAGAGTCACAGTTCTCCTCCAAACACCTTTCCATTCTCACAGATAGAGGTGAGATGCTAGCATCAGGAAATGAGCCCATGGTCATATATTCGATATATTTGGATCGATATATTTGGTTTTCTATATATTTTAACTGCATTACCTCTTCGCAAATGCAGATATGCTACACATTTGCCAGACAGTCAGTGCACCTGCAAACTGTATTAGTCAAATCTGATGATAAGAAAATGTTTTATCTGCTTTTTTTTATACTGCTCACAGTTTTGTTTTGTTTTTTCGCTGGTTATGTCCTGTATCTGAGAATATACATTTGTATTATGTTCAGTATCCTATAGCAGAGCTTTCCTGGGGTGTTAAACACTTGAGGCAAGACAGTGAGTCAGACACAGTTGCATAATATCAGAGGTCAGAGGTTCAGTCAGACCCACATACCCCTTATCAACACTTCAGTCAAACATGAGAGTGATATCATGTTCACCTAAATGCACTCATGTTAAAAATAAACATAAAGTACCTCAACATCCACTTTCTTCCTTCACTTCCCTTTTACTCTCCTCACCTAAATGTCTCTGACATTTCTTAATCCCAGTGCAGTGTGGTAAAAAATAAACCACTGATTCGATTAACTCTTTACAGCAATTCAGGGAAAGTGTAGTGTATGACTTTATCTTTGCTTTAAAGGGGTCATCGGATGCGACATGCACTTTTACAAGTTGTTTGAACTGAAAGTGCATGTACACAACCACCCTATAATGATAAAGATCCACCCAGTGTTTTTTTTAATCACGTTAAATCATTTCCCCTTTCTCATATCAAGCCATTCTCAGATGCCTGTCTGTGTGACGTCACACAGACCCAGGCCCCTCCCTCAATTGTTGATTGACAGTAGCGTTTTACCTCAGACCCGCCCTGAGTGAGCTGTCAACACTCCGCCATTGCTTCACCGCCGGAGCAGATGTAGACAACAATGGCTCCTAAGCGATTGAGGTGTTTTGTTGTTGGATGTAATAATGAACATAGCAGTCGTCATTTACTCCCGACATCTGAGCTGCTGAAGATGCAGTGGATTACATTTGTTTTTGAAAGGAATGCGCCCCCCGATCTGCCTAAATGCATCTATGTTCACGCGAATCATTCATGATCCAGCTTCACCTACAGAATAAGTGAATATAAGGTTCTTTTATGAATCTTTGCAAATTGCCTTTCCTAAT
>NW_015539816.1:2930074-2936222 GCF_001515605.1 Sinocyclocheilus anshuiensis | reverse complement strand
AAGAAGTGAGTATAAGGGTTTTTTATGAATCTTTGCAAATCGCCTTTCCTAATAACGTGCTAGTTAGCCAGTTTCGCGGCTGAAGTTTACAGTCTGCTCGTCACCCCACAGAAGAGAGGGGCGGGGTCAGCAGAGCTCATTAGCATTTAAAGGAACATGGACTAAAACGGGTTGCTGAAAATAGAGCTGATTTTAACAAGGTAAAAAGGATGTTTTTTACACTACCATTGAGAAATTTTAGCCAAAGTATGTTATAGACTTTTCATTAAGACCCTAAAGAATCATATCAACTTGTGGAAAACGGGCATCCGATGACCCCTTTAAAAAAATTCTTACTCAATCAAGTCTCTCTGTTCTTATAAGTCAGTCTTATGAATATTTTCAAAGTGTCCTGAAGTGGAATAAATGTCTTACTATTTTTAAACTATTGTAAATGATTGGAGTATTAATGCTGCAAAACCAGTACATGCTTAATAAAAGCATACAGAACTGTACAGACCAGTCTGTTCCTGATTGTGATGTCCAGACAGTCTGCTTCACTCCCCCCCGTGGCTCTCACTCCAGACACAAAGGATTTCTCTCACTTTTTCCAACAGCTTTTTGATACCTCTCCACACACATGAATAAACTGATAGATGTGAGTTGAAGAACAGATTCTGAGCCTGCGAGTGTGTGAACACTATGTGATGGAAAAAAATTGTAAATAAAAGGTAGCTTTTTGTTTTTTGCCCGAACCTTTATTCTAGATGCTTAACACTCCTAGCTTTAACGGCTTCCTAACCTGCATTTGGTCCCGCAGCTACAGACACACTGTATAGCAAACACCCTCATTTGGCCCCTGCTAAATGGGCCGTAAAAATGTAAGACTGGTACACTGTCATCACTGCCCGGACTGGTATTGATTAGACCCAGGATGACTGATGAGTGACTGGTTACTCTGTCTGGTTTGTCTGCCTGGGCTAATTAACACAATTAAATGGAAGAATGCTTATATTAGGGCCACTGTGGTTTTAGGACTGAAAACTATTGTTCAAAAGATCGGTGAGAATTTTTTGATGTTTTAAAAATGACTTCAACAAGACTGCATTTATTTGATTGAAAAATAAATTGGAAAAATATTATATATAATATATATATAAAAAAATAATTTTGCATTTCCTGAATGGCAAGTAACTTCATTTTTCACTAAAAACAATTGTTACTCCCATTGGGTGCTTGGCAAGTGCTAATTTTGGAGCCTGAGTCTGACATTAGTTTAGCCCATTACTGCAAACTGCTAGGGGAGAATTGTTGTGTCGTGGTTTATTCCTGAGTCAGGACTTGCAGTCATCATTGTGTCCTTCTCTCTCACATGATGTAATAGACTGCAGTGATGTGTCTGTTAGTAATTGTGTGTAATTAGGATTATGAGAAACACTTACTCTCAATGAGAGCGTAATTATGGGGAGGATGGCCAGTGCTTGTAAACATCCGGTTGATGGTCAGATGTACTTAGAGTCTTTGCAGTTAGTTTGGTGGCATGCCATTCTATTTGGGGAGTTGAGACGAGCTCTTACGCAGATGGGATAAGCCTGAATCAATGTCTAATCGTGGTGACTAGGTTAGGAAGTGTTTTACTGCAGCAGTAATTCTTCCTCGTCTGGCAGGTGGCACTTTGATTCAGCATAGAGTTACGTAATCAAACGCAATTCTTTCATGGAACACAAGAGAAACATTTAGCAGAATTTCTGAGCTGTGGTCACCTTTCATTTTTACCGTATGGAAAAGAGCAGCTCGGACATTCTGCGAAATAGCTGATTTTATGCCAATGAGGTTCTTTTAAAAATGGTTCTTTTCAGAATTGTTCACTGAAAGCTTCTTTGGGGAACCCAAAATAGTTCTTAAATGGGATCGCTGTGAAAAAAAAAACAACCTTTTGGAACCTTTATTTTTAAAAATGTAATAAAGAAAGGTTTTCAAATGACATGAGGGTGAATAAACAATGATAGAATTTTCATTTTTGAGATAACTATTCCTTTAACAGGATCTTATCCTCTAGATATAACCTTCACCACGCATAATAATATACATAGGACACAGACATCACAGATGGTCTCTGTTGTGTTTGCAGTTTTTGTGCTCCATCCCCAGGTCAGAACAGAAGGTATTATCTAAGGGAGAGAACAGAAAAAGGACAAAATGGGTATGAATAAAAAAATTGAGATGAAATGACAACACTTGTGATTGTCTTTCAGTAATGAAATGACCTTTGTGATCCTGAAATGGTCTCTGTTCAGTAGAGTCAGTGGAATTATATATGATAATTAAATACCAAAACCATACCGTTTATTTTTGACATTCATCATGTTGAATGGGCTGAGTGTGAGTATTTACTGTCCTGAGGCAGTCTTAGAGGTGTATTCCTCCAGACGGCAACTCTTTGGGTACCTTCAAATATTTAAATGTCAGGATCGCTGACATCCCTCCCTCCTAATGCCGTTTTGATATGTGAGTCTAATAAAATAGCAAAATTGGTACATTTCGGAGGATTACATAACACTATTTGGAACAGGCAGGAGGGAGTCAGTCAGTCTAGGACAATGCTGGCGTTGCTAAAAACATGCACTGATCTGAAATGTACTTTCACCTTCTGCTTTAATTGTCCTCTGCATAGTCCAGTTTCCAGAAATGAGCAGCATGTGTCGCTCTCACAAGTGTTAGAGCGCTAACATTGTTCATGTTCAAGAATTTTGTTCTTTTAATGAGGCTTATTTTTTTTACTATAATATCTAAAGAGGCTTTTTTTTTTCTTCAGTATGATGTCAGGACAGTTGTATCACCTTGACATTTTGCTTTATGTCCCACAAAAATACCTAAAATAATTTTAATTCTGAAATTTGAGAATTAGTCTTTAATGCAGAGTGCATATCATTATTTTTTGTTAAATTCAGAAATGAAAACATGCTCATCATTGAGGAGGTGTTCTGAGGTAAAGTCATTATGCGTGAATTGCCTTTTTAACTGGTTTAGGAATTAATAGATCTGAACAACAAAAAAGTGAGCCTCATGTTATTGACTAGGGCCCTATGATTTCCAGGATGTGGAAAACGCGGGCGGAATCGTGGAATCCAGTTATAAAAATGGAACTTACTGTTTAACGCGGAATGTCACGCAATTTGTCAAACTTTGAATGAATCAATCAAAAGATCATTACACTTAAACAGGTGTTGTGGTAAGTCTTGCAATATATTACAAAATATATTTGTAATATGAAAAAAGGTCAGGAACAATAGATAGAAATAAAAGATGTATAAAGTACTATAAAAATACATTGAGATGTCTCAAAAACAAACAAAATGAAAAACAGTAGAACATAATCAGATGGCTTCCAAACTCACTGTAGACTCATTTCATAGGGCCCTAAACATTTCTGTTAAACTTTAATAAATTTATGTGAAATTGTATAAGTTTTATGATTTTAATTACGACATGCTTTTTGATTAATAAAATGTAATTTAACCATTAAAAAGGAGTCCAGAAGAATTAAAATGGAAAAAAATGGAGTCCAGAAAAATTAAAATAAAATAAAATGGAATTTGGGAAAAATAAAACTTATTTCATAGGCCCTAATTGACCCAGAAGCAATGATAATCTCGAAGCCATTTACAGTCATTATAATTTCATAATGTAAGAAATTCTGAAGCTCACCATCTTGTTCACACACCAACAAACCCTTCTCTACGTATTCTCACATTTACCTCCGGTCGCCGTGATTTTGCCAAGTAAGACATGTTCCTGGATCAACATCTTTTGTTGATCCTGGATCAACATTACTGTCCAAAAATATAGACTAAACCCAATCCCTACCCCTAAACCTAACCTTACCCATAATTTATTTCTAAAATCAGTGTGGAATGATAGCTGATTTACAAGGGTGTAGAAGCACCTAACCCTGATCGTAAGCCTAAAACAGATATTTCCTGAAAAGTTATCCCTCAATTCTGATTGGTTAATTGGAATATTGTTCCAGGATCAACAAGGATGTTGATCCAGGAATATGTTGTACTTGGTGAAATCACGCTCACCTTTACCTCCCACTGCTGCTGACTATTGTGTGTTTTTTCCAGCTTGGCTTCCTGTCACCATGGAGACGCCTCCCTGCCACAATGCTTCTGTCTCATTACGGATTCTTCCCAAACGTCCTGGAAGTGATGTTTGGTCTTGCCAGACAATGTGAGTGTGTGATAGAGAACAAGATAGAGGGCTAAGCTAAGCCAAGGAGAGAGTATTCAATCTATTCTGGACTATCGAGCAGTGCTGGTACTCAGCATTAGCTAAATCAATTATTTCTCCAACATGCACAAATTGCTGACAGCGTTGTTTGTTAATTTCTCTTTTCTTTTCAATGAAATTCTTTGCTTTCATGACAAAGTGTGACCTAGTTCAGTAAAGAGGGTCTCAGAGTGCAAACACCCCCGTTCTACAAAATCTGCATAATGGGTCGACCCAGCCTGCTTTTCTGAATAAAACTACTGTGTATCTGAATCTGTTTCATCTGCCACTGGACAATACTCTCAGTCAGTCGTTCACATGCCTGCTTCACATGCTGGCATGTGAGCTGATCTGGAACCAGTTTATTTGTTTGCTTTCTAATAAGAAAAAAGAAAGCAGCAGAACAGGTCAATTTTAATGCAGACTTCTTTTAGTCCGCTTGATTGTCTGGATTGACACAGTAGGCTGGAACTGTCATAAATGTTTTAGCCCTGCTAGTCGTGCTGTTTCAGTGACAGATACTGTATATAGGCAATAGTAAGTTTACTAGAGTCTGCTCTTTTCAGCACTTTAAAGCCTCTAACAAGTAACATAATATGTTTAGGATGAAAATACACTCTTAAAAAGGATCTGGCAGCTAAAATGTTCTTCGCACTAAGAAAAAAAAATAGGATCTTTTTAAGAACTGTCTACTGAAAGGTTCTTTGGGGAACCCAAAATGGTTCTTCTATGGCATCACTGTGAAAACACTAATTTGGAAGCTTTATTTTTAAGAGTGTATCTTGTATTGTCGTCCCTCTCAATTCAAACGCACTGCTCCCCCTGTGGTGGTGTTCTGATACTGCACCCTTCTGCATTACTACTGATGATGTCATACTCTTGTGTCCTTCCCTCTCCTTGTTTGTTTACATTTGCGTTTTCCTATTACAGTGTCATAAATGATTGATATGTTAAACCAGCAATCACTTTTTTTCTCCTCTCATGCCAGGCATTGTGTTATCGGCTCTCTGTTTCTGTAGATCAATATTGTTAACAAGTTGGCTTTAGGTATAGTGTGCACTATGTCTATCACATGAAATGTGTATATTTTGACAAAAACTCTATGATATAAATGATTATTTGAGCCAGATGTGTTGTAATCCAGGTGGGATGGAGTTCAGACCTCCTGGAGAAAGAGTCTGCGGTCCAGCTGAGGGCCAATGGCGCAGGACTAATCCTGGTTGTTTTAGCAACCGACCAGCTGCTGCCTGTCTCCCACCATAAAAGTCATTCAGACTCTCATTTTTCTTTTGACTTTTGTACTAATCACTGTCTTTTCATATTCATCACACATATAGACTTTAAGCCCTCATTCTTGCACATCTGTGTTTTGGAGAGGTAATCTGAGTGTAGCTGTTACTCATTTGATAGGAGCTGGGATGTGATAATATTCTGCAATAGGAATAAGTCAGATTTTCCCAAACCCCTCAGAAATGCTCTGTTTCTTTGTCAGAGTCACATTTATATATACATTTATATGAATGTGACTGTGCGCAATCAACTCCTTAAAACAGTGGAATTTTATATTTTAAAAATCTATGAAAAATTCCATGAGACTTTTTTTGAACAATAAGTAAAATAAAATAAAATTAAATTAAACAAATGTTTTATTTAAACAAATTTAAATTAAACAAAAAAACAAAGATAGATAGATAGACAGACGGACGGATGGATAGATAGATAGTGCGAGTATAGTCTAACATTTAAAGGGGTCATATGATGTTGCTAAAAAGAACATTATTTGGTGTAATGAAATGTGTTTATGCGGTTTAAGGTTCAAAAACACATTATTTTCCACATACTGTACATTATTGTTTCTCCTCTATGCCCCACCTTTCTGAAACGTGTCGATTTTTAC
>NW_015539816.1:2929441-2929757 GCF_001515605.1 Sinocyclocheilus anshuiensis | reverse complement strand
TAGGGATCTTATCTATTCACGAACAGCTTGTAACACTCCAAAGAGAAAGGAAAACATGAAATCGCATCATATGATCCCTTTAATTTAGAAACTTAAAGGGGGGCTGGGAGTGAATGTTTGTAAAGATGTCATGGTGTGTAACTTCATGTGTTATGTTTTTGCAGCTGTGCTCCTTGTCTTTCTTTGATATAATATTCAGCATATATTTCCACGTACTCCACATTTCTCCTCAGGCCTCAACACAAGAATCCATTTTTCTCCTCCTCTTCTCCTGTTCCCCAAGATGGCCGTATATGCATGTTTGTATGAGAGAGAG
>NW_015539816.1:2898882-2928631 GCF_001515605.1 Sinocyclocheilus anshuiensis | reverse complement strand
TGTGTGTGTGTGTGTGTTAAGTAGCTTCACAGGATTATAGGCCTATTCAAAAACCCCTTTCTGTGTAGCTGGACTTTAATCACTGCCAGGCATTTTTGCTTGTTTGCACGTTCGTTTGGAGAGACATCTTGAAATGTGGAACTGTAGTGGATGTACGCTGCAAAATCCTGTTTTAAATGTACTGTGAAAAACTGAAATAGAGTTGGATGACTCAGGGGTTTTTCACAGATCTGCAATATGGTTTGGGCCGCAGTGTTAGGTCAGTACTTTCATTAGACCCAGCGTGTCTCATAAATCAATTGATGTGATGTGAAAGGCAGCAGAGAGGAAAAACTAGGTGCTCCATAAACAAACTGGGTACTTATAAAACATATAATATAACAAAATATCTGTTATATACACTACTGTTCAAAAGTTTTGGGTCAATAAGATTTCTTTTTAAAGAATGAATGCTTTTATTCAGCAAGGATGCATTAAATGGTTTAAAGGGGTCATGAACTGCTTTTTATTATTTTGTACTGTTCTCTGAGGTCCACTTGTAATGTTATCAAGATTTTGAATAGGCGTGACAGATGGTAAACGCCCACTGCTACGATTGGTCAACAGTTGTGCATGTTTGACAGCCTATATCCTTCAGAGATGGACGCTGCTGTGTTTAAGGTTAAAATGCATAAATACTCAGTACACATCAAACGATCTGTAATAATGGACAAAGCAATAGTGAGCACATAATAAAAACGTGTGGTGCGACATTGCTGTCTGTATCAATATAGTCAGCACAGCATCGTCTTTTAGTTTCAGTCCTTCTGAAAATCCTGCGTCAGATTGTGCCTTGTTTGTAAACAAATCTGTGGTAAAATGAAGTGAACAAAGGACCAAGTTCTTACTGACGTGGTATGGATCTTCATTAAAAATAAAGTTTATCAAATAAAGCTTATGGTTTGGTTTCTGCATAGACCTGCGTTTGCCCATCTTGATATTTACACTACAGGTGTGAATAGGTGGGCGGGGCTAAACAGGCAGTGATGTGGAAGCAGGCGTTGATCTTCTTCTGCGGAGGCGGTGCTTATCCACACTATGACATCATAGAGTGGCACATTCCACATCCTGTCATTTTGGCAGATTGGCTTCAATATAAGCTATTTTTAGAATAACGAAAGTTTTGAGTTCTGAAACTTACAGGATGTTTTTATAGCTCAGTGACCTCTTATATATCAAAAGATTAAAGGAATTTTGATTTATCAGTTCATGACCCCTTCAACAGTGACAGTATATGCATGTAATATTACAAAAAGATTACTATTAAAATAATTGCTGTTCTTTTAAACTTTCTATTCATCAAAGAATCCTGGAAAAATATAAAGAATTAATATTACAAAAATATTAAGCAGAGCAGCTTTTCAATATTTGTTTCTTTGTATGTCTCCCCATATAGTGGAATGACAATAAATCGCACTAAAAGAATATTGATGACAATAATAAAAAAGCAAATCAGCATATTAGAATGATTTCTGAAGGATCATGTGACACTGAAGTCTGGAGTAATGAAGTTGAAAATTCAGCTTTGCCATCACAGGAATAATTTACATTGTAAAACATGTTAAAATAAAAAATTATGATAATTCACGAATTTATTATGATAAATACTGTTTTTACTATGTTTTGGTGAGCATAAGATACTTCTTTCAAAAACTTCAGACCCCAACTTTTGAAAGGTAGTGTGAATACAGATCAAATTTTGAATGACCATCAGTGTTAATTGGTTTAATGGGTTAGCATAGCTAACAAGGCTATGCTAAACAGCTAAACCTTGGCCCACTGAGTAAAATAATGCATTTTTATATCATGTCTTTCATCCTTGTCTCACAGCAACCACAAAAATCACTGCCATCCCTCAAAGTTTTTCTTCTAAAACAATTTTAAACAGCTCCCTGTGCACTTTTTGCCATCTGTTATATAGACTAGAAAGCTTTATCTGGTTTGCTGTGGATCAGTCATTGATATCATTGTCTCTCCACTTCAGTGGCAAGGCAGACTGTCAATGAGATCTATATTTTAGGGCAATCCCATGTGACATGTACACGATGAGTTTTGTTGGATCTCAGCTCCCTCTGCTGGAGCGAATGGCTTTCAACTCATCATAACAGGTCCCAAAAAGATATAGAGGTAGAATGATAATTACCATAAAACAGGGGATCTGAAAATGGGTGTTGCTGTTTTCCCTCTTTCAATTTAGTTTTTTGAAAAATCACTAAATATTTATCTTTCTCTTTTGCTCTTAAACTCTCTCTGTATACATTCTATTGTTTGAACTTCCCCCAAACAGAAAAACTGATTTCATGGTAAGAAGGATCATGTGCAACATTTTACATTGTCACATGATCATTTTTGATACACAGTTAGGGTTTACCACTGGGGCACACCATGGCATGAAAGCATTGTAGAAAACAACAGCTTTTCTGAAAAATGTCTATTTGCCTTTCTGTTTGAAATATCAAAGCCTAGTCTCAACTAATGCTATCTGCCCTTGTTTTGAGTGTTGTAGGTCGGTAGATCGATCGAAGAGTGACTGGACTCAGTTCTAGAGCAAACTGAATTTGCTTTGTTTTCTTATATGAAAGAACAAAATAACCTGTTCTCTTCAAGGGCAGGTGAGGGGTAACAATTGGGCTTTATTCACTTTACTTATTGCTGCTTGGAACTATATTTATGCCTGAAAACTGTGACAACATATATATCTAAGGAAAACATTTATTCTGTAACAAAGGCAAAATAATAATAATAATTATCATAAAAATAGGATTAGATTTGACAAAATAATTTGCACATAATACCTGTAAGAATTGTGTATTAAAAATAATTTGCATTCATTTCAAATGGTATAAATTTAGCCATTCCTCACAAAAACATTCAAATGTCCTTTATAAACATTTATGTCCATTAGCAGCTGTTAACTGCCATGTTGTGTTTTAAGTAGTCCTGTCCATCTGCTCCTTTTGCAGATCATTCATCATGAAGAGCCCTGTGGCTGCAGGTCTGAATGGTCATCAGGGATCCCTCTCACTCCTTCTTCCCAAACTCCACACAGGCAGCTCGCTCGAGGGAGGTGTGGGGCGAAAACCACTTCTAATTTTCGGGGAGCACTGCTTCGGCTGTCTGATTGTACTTGCCCCGCCAGTCTCCTGAGCATGAGTCTCACCATCACCCGGTTGGCCCAAGCGATGCCCAATGCAGGAAGCACCTTACTGCCTACCAGCCTGTGTTTGATAAGTTAAAAACAACTTATAATAGAGCATCAGAAGCTCAAGATATGTTCGGTCCAGTTTTGTAATTACACCAAACCTTCTGAAATGAGCTGAGCTTTTATACAGTGGCAAGAACTATGTGAACCCATTGGAATTGGTTAGTATTCTGCATTAATTGGTCAAAAAATGTGATCTAATCTTTATTAAATTCTCAAGTATAGAAAAGCACAATATGCTGAATATTTACTGGGATGTGTTCAATAAATGACATGAAAGATTATAGTTTAGTTGTACTTCATGTGTCATTAGCTTCAGCACATTGTGTTTTTCTATACTTGGGAATTTAATGAAGATCAGATGACATTAATAACGCAGAAAACCGACCAATTCTAATGGGTTCACATACTTTTTCTTGCCACTGTATATGGGCCGTTTTGCTGCTGGCTAAACTGACACAAACACACTCACCCATAGTCGCACCTTCCTGGATTTGGTCCGTCCACAACATCTGTAACCTGGAGCAGAGAAATAGCATAAGAACAATTTGCATGTTATTTAAATTCAAATGATAAGATCTATATTGTTCGCAGAGCATATTGTATAGTCTTTCTGATTAGGTGTTAGAAATGAGATGCCGGTCTAACCTGGTTGACACAGACTACAGGTGCACCATATTCATGACTCAGGTGGTGAAGTATATTGGAAAAGGCCAGCAAGTGGCGTGACCTCTGCACAGCCTCATCAGCCTGGAACTCACTGCGAAACAGAGCCGCCACAGAGTCCACCACCAGCAGTCTGACCAGCCCTCGCTTCAGCAGCACAGGCACACGTTGAGACACGCACGCCTGCAGAGCCTCCTGCTCACATATCAAGCAGCATTAAGTGCTTTCTGATGGTTATTATCTGTAATAAGAGGAATGTTTGCCAGTCTTACCAGGTCAGCTGCATGCTCGATGTAGATGTTGTCGCTAAAACGCCGACTGCGGATCAGAGCTGGTGGCAGATCTGGTCTGAGCTGGGGCTGCTGGGTAATGAGTTGCCGTAGTCGTTTGATAGGGAAAGAATCCTCAGTGCAAATATAAACAGCTCCTGTTAAATGACCATAAAAAAATGTGAGTTAATACAGCAGTTAAGCAGACATTTATTAAAATGATTACTTTCTTCTGAACTCTCTTTCTACCCCAGTAATCTCTCATTGCCAATTTCAAAAGAGATCTCAAACTATACTCGATGCGTTTCTGATAGTTGAAATGTCAGCAATCTATAGCAGTGGTCCTCAACCAGGGGGCCAAGGCCCATTGGGGGACCTCAGAAAACTTCCAAGTAGAGTTGGGTATTTATTGAATTTGATCAATTCCAATTCCGATTCTGCTTATCGATTCCGATTCACAGTTTTGATTCCGAAGTGGTTAAAAAGAAATGAAGTCAAACATTTAGATATCAAACATATTTATTCTGTGTCTCTTTCTACAAAACATTGAATTGCTGCTGAATACCATGAACAAAAATCAGCAGGCTACATAAAAACTGGACTCGATTAAGAGCAGTTTGCAAAATAGAGCTGTATGATTCTGGATAAATTGAGACTTTTTTTTTTTTAAATGGAGTTTGTGGTTCTCTCACAATTTAAAGAAAAAATATTAGACAACTAAACAAAATCTCATGGAATTTATGAATGGAATGATTCAATGACTCACTAAAGATTTACTTGTTTCATTACTGGATGAATCAGTGTTTTTGAATGAATCTCTTGAATGAATGATTCAAAGACAAATGCATTTTTAACAACCACTTTTTGCCACCTAAAAAAAAAGGTGCACACAGGAATCGATAGGTGCAATTGAAATTTTAATTTTACAACAAGTGTCTGATTCCTGACCTTAAGTATCCGATTCTGGAATTAGAATCGATTTTCGATTCCCAGCCCTACTTCCAAGGGGGCCTCAAGATGACTTAAAATGATTTAAAATAAAACAAGCATTAAAATAACCTAAAAAAAAAAAAAGGAAATCATTATTTTACTGACCTCCCTCAATAATTATTTTTTAATTAAAGAACCAGGATTCCAATTATTTTTCCTTTATATTCTTCTTTTATTATCTGTGTTTTTGTTCTGTCGCTGTCATTCTGTTACACTGTGGAAGCTTCTGTCATGAAAACAAATTCCTCGTATGTGAAAACATACCTGGCAATAAAGCTCATTCTGATTCTGATTAACTTGGAAAACCTGGATAATTCAGGGCATTCTAAGTGTGAATTTTAGATCTAGAATTTGTGTGTGTGTGCTTTCTAGACATCATTAAAATTAATAGCCTACAATTTGTATTTTATCGGATAGAAACTGGCTAAAAATCCTTATCCAGCAAATCATAAACAACTTGGAGTCAAGTTGAGAGCCACTGCTTTATAATTGTTATATGTTTCAATTTCCAGTCAGGAGAAATGCGTTTTTTTCACCAGTTCGTTTCTATTCCTGTAACAAAACAAACAAATACAAAGGGGGTTTCATGTCCCCTTACCAGAATTAAGCCCTCCGTTTTCCTGCGGATACTGGACAGACAGGCAAAGCTGCAAACAGAACTGAGTTTTCCCAGCAGCACTCTCGCCTGCCAGCTCCGTTATTCCTCGTATCGGGAGACCACCGCGCATCAGACCGTCCAGAACGGGGCAGGCAAACGAGAGCCTGTGTCCGGCCTCCAAAACAGGACATTCTCCCCGGATCAGCTGTAAAGCTGAGAATATATTAAAACAACAGTTTGGCTTCAAAAATGGCTGATTCTCACAAGATTATTGCATTTATTTCAAATGAAAAGTAGTACTATAGTAGTACAACGAAGCCCACCTGTGACCGGCTTGGACTTGCGGACAACAGCCGCTACAGAGCAATGCACCCTCTGAACATCAGTCTTCGACAAGCGCGTCAGTCTCTGCAAATCCGGACCACAGACACAGAGGATCTCCTTGGCTGATCTAAAATTGGCTGAACAATAAAATAACATGAAACAAGGAGCGAATTCAATTTAAGTCTAAGCGTAACGTACTCAAGGTGGATTTTCTCGCTAACCCTTTTTAACAGCAGCAATAATCCTTGGATTCAGATCAAGCTGTTCCCACTCCATCAGCTCTCGTGAATCTCCATTTAAACAGTGTAAGGTTAATAAAATAACGTTCAATTATTATTTTAACTCACTAAAACTAACGTTATCTGCACACGTTTTGAATTGCACAACATTTACTTCCCGGTCAGCATGTCTTAAACTCTGTCAAAATCAAAGTCTTGAATTCAATCGTTACCGATTTTATTATTTTTAACCTAGCGGTGTTTATATTTCAAGGACAGACAAGCGACTACAAATATAACGAACAATACTTTATTTTATCAAAGAGAAAGAGTGCGATATTAGCGTATCGGCTAAACAACAGCACACACACTCCTTCGTATTATCGCGCTTTAAGACCGGGATCCGCCACCGGCCCAGTGCATTATCAAAATGGGGGTGTCTTGAATGTAAGTGCTTAACTAAGTAGAATAACTAGGATTATAATAAAGATAAATTTATCATTAATATTCTCAAAACCTGTGTTTTCCCCTAAATGAAACATATTAGTTAAATTAAATAAGCAAAATAACTAAAAGAAGAATTGCGTCATAGAGGCCTCCCCTCTATATTCAGTTTTTAGAACAGCCTTCAATGTTGTATCGCAGACTTGGGTTGAAAGTCACAACAGTAATGGTGTTATGAATCAAATGATAAATTTTACCATAAAAAATGAATTTAGTCCTTTTAAACATGTTGCTCAATGATTGCAGTTTAATTCGTTTATAAAACCTAATCATAAATAGGAGTGGAGGATACTGGATACTGCTTTAAAGTGTTTGATCATAAGTCAAGTCTTTAACGTTAACGTTACTTCCTTTGGCAGGTGAGTGGTGAACGTTTATGTCTTAGATGCTTTATATTTATGCGAGTCTTTATTATATGAAATAAAGAATAAAACGGTGAAAACGCGCTGTTTGTATTATGGTTACATTTGTATCACGTCTTATGCAAGCTAGCTTTTCATTTGGTAGCATATGTGCACATATCAAAACATTAGCTTAGCAAGGTTTATAGACACACTAGAATTATACATTAGAGGTCATTCTAATATAAAGGTAACGTTAATCCGAATAGGGGGGAAAATATGATTCATGAACGACAATGAAGGAGGCTCAACTGGTTATTGTGTAGAAGAGTGCTATCCGTGTTGTAACGTAGCGAAGCGGCATGTCAGGGTTGTTTGTGATCCGGTGACCCGGGTTCAAATCCCGCTGTGGACCTGCTGTATAGTTTACTACAACATTCACCTACTACAAGTTTTTATAGAATATTATTACGTATTTTGTTGTAATATCCCAATAACAGTAAACTGACGTTGCCTAATGGATATTGTGTGTTTAGTCAGATGTTTCTTGTTCAGTAATGGTGTTCATGTTATCTTCCTCAGGTCTGGCTCTTGCTGCCAGTATGAGTCGTCAGTGTAAGAGCTGTGGTGGAGCAGACATCGACACAGACCCAGCCCGGGGGAGTGCGGTCTGCACAGCCTGTGGCTCGGTTCTGGAGGATAATATCATCGTATCTGAGATTCAGTTTGTGGAAAACAGTGGAGGGGTGTCTTCAGCTGTCGGCCAGTTCGTGTCAGCTGATGGTAAGAGCTGTTCACTTGAACCTAAACACAGTTGGGTCCAGTATCATTCATGTTTTGAGGGGCACCAGTGGCAGTGGTAATGTTTTTAAAACTTTTTTGGTTCTAGGCAATTTAACTGATGTAAGGTATTTCTCAATTTCTTTCATAAAACAAAACAAGAGCAGTCTAGAATTGAAATCTTTGGATCTGTGAATGTGGAATTTGGCAAGCAACAAAATCAGATTTATTACGTAAAAATGTTTTTTTTCAGATTAATCATAATCAGCAGAGGCCAGTACCACATCCTTCTAATACAATGCACACTCATTATAAATTTCACTCCTAATAATTTCTGAAATATTTTTTCTTTAATGGACATTATCCATCCAAAATCAGAATTACCACAAAAAGAGCAACTGGAGAAAATAACGTTTATAATATATTATAAAATATCGTTAAACTTTTTTCATGTAATGGTTTCCATGTTAGCACGTTCCAGGGTAGTAAATTATTTGGATAAATATTTATTTGTAGTTCTTCATATAAGTGTGAGATGAGATAGCATTTTGGTTTAGCATGCATTTGGACTTAATCAGATCTTAAAGGTGACATTTTATGCCCCTTTTTACAATATGTAATATAAGTCTCTGGTGTCCCCAGAATGTGTCTGTGAAGTTCAGCTCAAAATACCCCACAGATCATTTATTATATCATTTTGAAAATGCCTATTTTGAGTGGAAGCAGAAACACGCTGTTTTTCGGGCCTGTCTCTTTAAATGCAAATGAGCTGCTGCTCCCCGCCTCCTTTTCCAGAATAGAGCTGCGCTATTACAGCTGTACCTGCTAAAAACATCTGTTTTGGTTCTGATTATCATGTTTATCACGCTGAAATCATGCATTTTAAACCATATGAGTTTAAACTTCAGATATAAGGTTTTCTGAGCTGTTACACCAAATACACAAAATAATGATCTTTAAAAAAGCATAATATGACCCCTTTAACATACAGTTTTGCAACTTAACTTGACAGTTAGTGATCAACAATGCATTTTATTTGCAAAAGTAGTTTGCCTTACATTACACCCTCAGTTTGAATGGGCTTGATTTTTCTGCCTGGGACTGTCATGTTATTTGCCAAATCTCATTGCACTTTCCTCAACATGACAGAGTTCATAATTTGAATTCACGATTTAACAGTGAAATCCTATTTTTTTTACAGCCTCCATGGTCATCCTAGAAAAGAGTGTGTGGTTTCAGTATTAGAATATGTTAACTTGAACATTTGAAAATATAAAAAATAAATTGCTTAAATTTACAGTTATATCATGTATGTTACTTAAATGCATTGTACATAATTTAGCAATGGAAAATTACCTCTTATTATTCCTTTATGAATGCTGGAACCATAACGGCTTCTGCTACCAGGGAAGAACAGGGTCCCTCTCAATTTGTCATATGATGGTTTTATTGCTAAAAGCTTATGATCAGAAAGAAAATGCCTATCTTCGACTTCTTTTTGCTGGTGTGTATGCAAAAACGCTAATTTCTTTGGATTATATGGTCGTCATCTTCATGCATGAAATTGTTGTGCTCATCTGCTACAGTTAAAAGGCCTACTTTTTCCAATCCGTACTCTTTAAATGGCTGAGCACTGCTTTCAGTGTCAAGTTTGTTCTTATATTTCATGTTGAATGTGGGAAGTATGTAACTTTCCAAATGTTTTTGGCCCTGTTCAGTTTTGCCTGCTTCAAGTTTGTTAGAAATAATATTGTCTTTGTTAGTATAGAGTAAAGGATCTTTTGTAGACGGAGTGTTAATCAGTTCATTAAAATGATCTGGGGAGTGTTGAAAACCACTGTCAGGAGTGTAACTGTCCATGTATTCTCTCAGGAAAAGCTGGTCACTCACTTCATTGCTATTTGGATTGTAGTTTGTTGGATTGCTGATGGCAGTGACAGACTGTAAAATGTAAGGCAAGGTTTTAATTATGACGTGTGATGCATTTTTTGATCCCCTGTGGAAAGCTGAAGCTGAACTATCGTCACCACTCATCCTAGAATTATGATGATTTTGGCCACTCCTTTTCATAGACGTTTTCTGTGGGAGGTCAACAAGGAAAGATCTGTAGTCTTCAAACAAGCCATCAAAAGGGTTTTGCTGCCCTGCATGTGTCATAGATGGACCAGAGCTGTGTTTGATAATCGTTTGGGGTGTAAATTTCACACCAGATTCCTTGAAGAGTTGGGTACGTCTCTGTGTGGATAGGGAATATTGCTGGCGTGGTAACTGTCTTCTGATGTCTTCCTGCCCTGATTTGATGAGGGAAGTTGCACAAACTGTGTCAGAGGCTGCCTGAGAGCTGATAAGGTTTCCTTGTAGTCCTTGTAGGTTATGCAGAGATACAAAGAGAAAAAATTAATTATAGCAATTCTTTTGATGAATTGTCCTGTAATAGAAAGTGTTAGTAACCTATTACACCTGTAGTGTCTGTAAATTTGACTCTACCAAAGCCAGGTCCTTTAAACAGTCTGGATGTAAAAAACCTTCTTAACAGAGTCAAGTGGATAGAAGCATCTCACAGTGAGCCTGAAATATTCAGAGGAAAAAAAGAGCTGATCAAATTTTTGTTTGTTTTCAAAGATTCAATCATGTTTAATTCAATGTTCACATACTTACGAGTTTCATATATTGACAAATACCTAAATTTTGATTCCCTTTAATGGCTGATTCCTGGTCAGGAATCTGGTTATGGCACCTTCATCAGAAATGACCTCGTTTTCATACACAATGTAACCGTCACCCAACTACACAAGGATGCAGATTACATATCAATCAGTAAATAGATATACAGTTTAAAATAGATACGTGTGTAGCGCCCCCTACGTGTTATAATTTTAGGATAGCGCACCGGGTTCATTAAACTAAATGCCTACAGCAATGTTGTAGTTAGGCCCCTCTGACGTCACAAAATGAAGTATTTCAATAGTATCAGTCAAGGAAACACTGTATCATTGCTGTTCATAAGTGCAACCGCTGCTTTGTTTACAGTAGAAACCAAGGAAATGCTTTAAGCGCCACCTGCTGGCAGAGAGTGAATCTGCGTCTCATTCAGCTCGTCTGCTGCTTCTGTTTCATGCAGATATTTTTATGTATAGTTTCACAAAACTGAAGTCAAACCATTCTGTTTTTGCTTCAAATTTCGAAATTTTACAATGTAATTTAGAATAAAAACGGTCAGCATTTTGTCCAAGCAATAATAAAAGGACACATTTAATTTATAATTTGTCTTAAATCTCATTTTGTAAAAAAATCGTGAATTGTGAATCAAATCGTGAAATCAAAACCGTGAAGTGAATCGAATCGAATCGTGAGTTGAGTGAATCGTTACATCCCTACATGCCTCTGTGATTGTTGAATGTGGCTGATTGTAGGCAGAGCGAAAGACCACCCTGTTTGGAGTGGAATCCACCATGTATCCCATTCGCCTGGCTTCAGAGATAGACATCACATCCAAACGGTCCTGATTCAGGAACATTATCTGCCACTCAGAGATGGCAGATCTCTGGGCATATAAGAGGAAATAGAGAGTTTAGAGAAAACCAGATATTGTTGACCAGCGTTAGTATTATTTATATACAATTTTAGTATTTATTAATAGTTTGAATTATATTTCAATATATTTTCGGTTTCATTCTATTTTAAGTTTTAGTAATTTTCTTACATGCTTTTTTTTTTTGGTAACTATGTTAAGCTTTATTTCAGTTTTAGTAATTTAAATATAATATGTGATTATTTGTGGTACAGATTATTGTCAAGCCATAGCACCATACCTACAGCCTCAAATCTCAGGACATGGCCTGCAAAGCCCACATCAACAGACACCCAGAAATATCGATCGTGACACTCGGTCTCAATGTCACTGAGAGAAATACAATTCATTACAGCTTTGGATTTAACAAAATGTACCATTATATGCTGAAATTTTGTTGTTCGTCACTAGAAACAGACCTTGTGGAGCAGTGGTAACAGAACTTCCATTCACCTCGCAGATTTGAAAGCACAAGAAGAGAAGCCTGTGGTATATCAGTTCTGCATGTCAGTTTTGGGATTCAATATGCTGTATTACAGCTTTGTATGTTCAGATGTGTTGTAAATTGGTCACAGAAACCTACCCAAAGCAGCAGCCAACACATGATTTGAAAAAAAAAAAAAAAAAAAAAAAACTAGCTAGAAATATATATATAATTGAACAATATGCTACTGAAAGGCAATCCAAATGGTGTTCATTTGGTGTTCATCAACTCCTCTGACTTGGTTATCAGTCTCAGGTGTGTCAGTCAATCTCTTTAGGTTGCTACTTGTGTAGAGACATCGGCACCCGGTAGGTGTCACTGTAGTACCGATACAATGATAATGCTGCTCTTACACAGACAACCACTGGAATGCGCTAGAGCTTTATTCAATGCCTTAAATGTCACTGTTAAATAATAGGATTTTATTTGTGCACCTGGTTATATATTATAAACCAAAACTATTCCTATTTATTGTAATTGTCTGATTTCAGCTTGGCCTTTATCTTTAACAATAATGAATTGTATTTTTTGTGTTGTTTTCAGGTACTTCCAAAGCTCCGGTTTTGGGCAGTGGGTTCCACACAAGTCTGGGAAAAGAATCGCGAGCTCAGACGCTCCAGAACGGTAGGTACACCTTTATATTAGTCAGCAGTGGTGTGTAGATGCAGTCAGTGGATGATCAGTCACCAAAAATAAAAAAAGTACCATAAGTGTTAAATAAAATAGCTCATATGGCTCTTGCATTATATTCTTTATCTTCTGGAACAAAGCCATATGATAGACTGTAATTTAAATTCAAATAAAATATGATGCCATTAGATGCATCACGTATATTCCTTTAATATTACGTTTCAGTAAGTCATCTGCATTAATTTCTGACCCAGTTACATCTCAAGTGCTAATTAAATTTACATCATTTGCATCTGCGCTTTTCTGAAAAACACACAAGATGCGATTAACTTTTGATCCTTTTCATAGAGCTCTCTAATAAATGTCTTTGGGTTCCAGGTGTGTTTTGATTTAGCAAATATAAGGCAGGGCGTTGTGTAAATATGTACGTGTGTGTGTGTGAATCAGAGGGGCTGTGAGAGCAATGAGTTTTGTTGCATTATATTTATACATTGCTCAATTACAGCTGGCTGTCTTGGTGCGTTTTCAGAGCTTTAACTGAGAGCAAAATACTTCCAGAATCAAGGTCACCAACTGTATAAACACATAATTCAGACTCAGTTTCTCACAGAAAGTTCTCATAACAGATCAAAAACTTTTTAAATGAGTGACACATAATTAGATTAGATTAGATTCAACTTTATTGTCACTGTGCAGAGTACAAGTACAGAGCCAATGAAATGCAGTTAGCATCTAACCAGAAGTGCAAATAACAAAGTATATAAATAAATATAGAATATATATACATTAAGCTTTATGACATATAGTGCAAGTTGTGAAGTAGAAGGGCAGAGACCAGCTCAATGCAAATTACTGTACATACAACATAGGGTGCAAAGTGTAAACACAAGGTGCATTATACAGTGAGTATAAACAGAAGGTGCATTATACAGTGAGGTATGTAAATAGCATATGTTTATATATGGCCAATGACCATAACAGTGCAAATGGCATCCGGAGGTATAAATGTGCAAGGGAATGTGCAAAATATCAGAGAAATGTGCAAAATAACAGAGGGAATAATAAGAACATTGTGAGTGAGGAGTGCAGACAGGTTATTTACAGTGCAGTTTTTTGTTAAGCATTAGGTGGTCCATCTAGGATGTAGTGTTCAGCACCTGAGATTGGAGTTCAGTAGGCTGACAGCTGAGGGAAAGAAACTGTTCCGGAGTCTGCTGGTGCGACAGCGAAAACTCCTATAACGTCTCCCCAATGGAAGAGGAGTGAACAGTCTGTGATTGGGGTGAGAGGAGTCTTTGATGATACTTCTCACTCTCCTTAGGCAGCGTTTGTGGTAAACGTATTTGATGGAGGGTAGCCCGACACCAGTGGTGTAATGGGCAGTTTTCACCACCCGCTGTGTGGCGGTGTGCCTTTTTGATCAGTATGGAGGTATTGAGGGTCCAGGAAAGATCCTCAGAGAGATGGACACCAAGGAACTTCACTTCAGCCCCATCAATGTAGATGGGAGTGTGTGTATGGTCCTTCTTAGTCCGCCGGTGGTCTACAATCAGCTCTTTGGTCTTCTGGGTGCTGAGTGCAAGGTTATTGTTGGCACACCACATTGCTAGATGCTGAACCTCGTCCCTGTAGGCCGTCTCATCATTGCCGCTGATCAGGCCTACCACCGTGGTGTCATCTGCAAACTTGATTATGGAGTTAGAGCCATGCACAGGTATGCAGTCGTGGGTGAAAAGGGAGTAGAGGATTGGGCTCAGCACACAGCCCTGTGGTACCCCAGTGTTTAAAGTGAGGACGGAGGAGGTGTGGTTACTGATCCTAACAGACTGTGGTCTGTTGGTGAGAAAGTCCAGGGTCCAGTTACAGAGGGAGGGGCTGATGCCAAGATCACAGAGCTTGGAGATCAGCTTGGATGGGATCACAGTATTGAAGGCGGAACTGAAATCAATGAATAGCATCCTGCCATATGTGTTGGTTCTGTCCAGGTGCGTCAAGGCAGAGTGAAGAGCTGAGGCGATTGCATCCTCACTTGAGCTGTTGGATTTGTAGGCGAACTGGTATAGGTCCAGTGTTGGGGGCAAGCATGTTTTCAGGTGGGAGAGGACCAGCCTCTCAAAACACTTTGCAATAATGGGAGTAAGAGCAACTGGGCGGAAGTCATTGAGGGCCACTGCACCAGCATGTTTTGGTACAGGTACAATGGTGGTTGTTTTGAAGCAGTTGGGAAAAATGGCTTGGGCCAAAGAGAGGTTGAAAATGTTGGTGAAGACCTCAGTCAGCTGTTCTGCACAGGCCCTAAGCACTCAGCCAGGGATGCCGTCAGGGCTGGCAGCTTTATGTGCATTCACCTTACGCAAGGTGGAGCACACGTCACTGGTGGAAAGTGTGAGCGGCTGGTCGTCCGGTGTGAGCACAGCTTTGATGGGTGGTTCTGTGTTTCCACGATCAAAGCGAGAATAAAGGTTGTTCAGTTCGTCAGGGAGGGTGGCATTGCTGGTTGGGGGTGTGCTGTTTGCTGGTTTATAGTCTGTGAGGGCATGGATGCCTGTCCACATGCGCCAAGGGTCGTTGTTTTTAAATCTGTTGTTAATGTGCAGTTTGTAGTTGTATTTAGCAGATTGAATTCCCTTCTTCAGATTGGACCTGAATAAGCTGTATAGGCTTCACGGTCGCCAGATTTGAAAGCAGCGTCACATGCCTTCAGCAGGAGCCGGACTTCATTGTTCATCCAGGGTTTCTGATTGGGGTACATTTTAATTACTTTATGGGTGGTTACCTTGTCAACACATCTGTTGATATGATGCAGAACAGAGCTGTTGTAGGTATTAACATCTGTGTGGGAGTCCAGTGTGGCCCGGGAAGCAAACAAATTCTTCTTATAAAACAAATTCTTATAATAGTGAATATGATATGTCTGCCAGGTAGTTTTAGTTTATATAAAAGGTTCTGATTTATGAAAGTGTCCCTGTGTTCATTCATTAAATAAAGGTGTCCCGTGTCCCTGCAATGTTGCATGCCGTTATGTAATTCTGCTGTCATTCAGAGAGGTCACCGCAGACCTGACTGATAATACAATGGCATGTGCAGTGTGAAAAATACTCTGGGATTAGACGGTCTGGAGCGTGTATCGGAGAGTTGGCACACAGTGCTTCCAGAATAGAAGGATTACGCTCTTAAGAGCTTTTAGATTTATTTTTGGACTTGGCCTGCCAACATGACACTTGACACTGCAGCTTCTGGTCTCCACAGTTGGGGAACAAAAAGTCAAACATCCACATTAACATCTGTGGCTCTGTCTATACTGTTGGCAATAAGCAAAGCAAAGCAAAAGTTTTTATAATTATTGTTGCCAATGAGTCCCCCAAATATGATGCAAGGGCCCACCTTTCCGCCATCCATCTATTTTTATGTATACTGGGTAAACTGTAAGAAATAATAATAGTATAAAATATGTAAACATGTTAAAATATACTGAATATATATTTTTTATTTACATGATTACATATTAAAATATAAACTAATTATTAAAATATTATGTGAAAATATTAAAGTTGTACATTAAGTTGACGTTGTATCTTGTACCCACTGTTAAAGTATAGTTACATGTAAACCTGAAAGGAAAACTATATAAAACTATATGCACATTTGTGTTCATTTCTAAACGGTCAGTATAAAACAATAATCATTATTAATTGTATGATTTCCAACCAGTATCTGTAAAAGCAGAATAAGGGAAAAATAATTAAAAATTCTCTTTTTTTTCCCCCAAAAAAAATTCTAAGGACCCCCTCTCCACCCAATGGGGATCATCCCGAGGCTAAATAAAAAGTTAGATGCGTCTATGCATCTGCTGAACTCATTATCACATATTTGCACATTTAGAGGACAGATTGTTGAAAGCATTTGCTTCTTATAAACACGTCTACATGTGGAATTTCAAGCATAATGAATGACTGGAACATGTCAAACTCATCAACTCCATCACATCTGTAGCCTTTCTGCCCAGAAAAAAGCTTTGCATGTTATGACATGGTGAAGCAGCCTAAATCATTCTCATTGTTTACAATCTGGGAAACTTTCACTGTCTGGGTGAACAAGGTCTTTTGCTAAATTATGTGTTAAGTAAACAGAAATCTGCCAGATAGCCCACTGGACTGTGTGTTTTTTTTAATGTGGATTTGAATATGTTAAACACATCTTAGCCCAACGTGGGATTTCAGGGTAGACTGATTTATTCTGTATGTCCAATGAATTACAACTTGGCCTGTTTTGAGATCGTCTGTTAAGGAGTAAATGTATGAGCGACTGTGAAAGAAGGGAAAAGAGGGACATGACCTCATATGGGACGTAAAACAGCTGTCTCTCTGCCCGTTTTCACTTCCAGGCTCCATTAAAAGCCTGTCTGGCTGTGCACTGTTCTCATGACATCAGTGCTACTGGAAAACCAAACACCTGCGTGTGAAGTCATGCCTTGGTGCGCAAGTGTGCGTGTGTGGATCTGTGTATGTTTGCTCAATCTGATGCATATGTGTGTCCTGTCTCTAGGGAAACGACAGATACACAACCTCGGCAGCCAGCTGCAGCTGAACCAGCACTGCCTAGACACGGCCTTTAATTTCTTCAAGATGGTGGTGAGCAAGCACTTGACACGAGGGCGAAAGATGACGCACGTCATAGCCGCCTGCCTCTACCTGGTCTGCAGGACAGAGGGAACGCCACGTATCCTTCTCACAATGATCTCTAGGGAGTGAAACCCAAGTTAAACCCTTTGTGAATGGTAATTCATGGAGAAAATTGTGCACAATCGAAATTAGGTTAGGCACATTATCCAAATTAGGTTACAGCAAAAAAAGAGTAAATCTCAGGCTTTTAATAGCAAAAATCCTGTAGCTCAGCCCTGTAGTCATGGATTCGACATATCTATATATAAAATGTGAACTTTATATATAACTTTATATATAGTTATGTGTGTAATAAAATGTTTTGGTTGCTGTTATAAGCAACTAGCTGAATTTTTAGCAAGATTTCTTCATCAGAACCAGAACCAAACCAGCATAAACCAGTCTGGACCAGCATAGAAGTTGGTGCTGGTCTATGGTTGTCTCTTTTATAAGTTCATACTTTCCCTAGGGAAAACCTGATTTAGGGTCTGAAGGGACGTGTCAGGATGTGAAAACAATAGTGCTGCAAGAGAGGAAGAGGAAGAGTGTTTACTGCACCTTTCAGAATCTCTGATTCAGAATCAGATGTTCCCTGGAGTAAATCATGGAAAACAGCCCAGATTTTCAATCTCTGTCCTGGTTGTGTACAAAAGCTATTGAAGTGACACTTATTTGACCTAAGTCATAGAGACTGAAGTGCAATTCTGAAGTGATAGTTGAGGGAAATATCATTCCCCTCTTCAACATTTTTGTTTTTCCCCCAACCTGTCATAATTCTGTTCCCTGATTATGTGCTGTAACAACGTTCGTAGTTCTCTCGTCACATGTGCGTTTGAGACTCGCCACACCTGTGTTACAACACAGCACGTCTGGATAGTGTTACACCACTGCTTTCACTCTCTGTCTCATAAAAAGACAGACTCTTACTTACTCACATTGATTAGCACCATCCAATGTGTCTGCTTGGGTCACACCCAGATCTCCATTCTGCTTTTGTGAAGCGTCAGGCCTGACTGGGTACTTGTTTGCCGTTTAGAGTTGCCAAAGTAGAATTGTTACCTGTCTCTGGGTGGGGCTCTTTCAGTTGCGTGCTAAGATATGGTACTTCATGCTAAAGAGCAGAAACACAAAAATAAGTCGTCCAGTACTTTACAGACTGCCAAACCCATTCCAAATATTGTCCTATTTTTAAATGTGTACTGTTCTGCTTTGCCTCATCAGACATTCATGCATTTATCTCATGCATCATTGTGATATGATATACAGAATTATTTGGACAACTGTATTATTTTTAGATTTCACTTAAAATAGTTATTTTTATCAAGTATTTATGTATTTTAAAATAAGGTAATTCTCACCTAAAGTATTTATTTTTAACTTAGGATTCATTAAAATATCTCAGCATATATCTCTTTTGTTCATTCTTACCATTTAGCAGTGTTTTAACATTTTCGAGTGCTTTTAGCAACCTCACATGTGTTTAAACCAGGTTCTTTAGGTGACGATTGTCTTTTTCTGGAAACATTGATTCAGTGAGCTTCAACGACCTGATCTGCCAATTCTTACAGGTCTGCCAGAGCTTCATGATTTCAGAGGCTCATCATCAGATTCTTGGTTTGTTGCTTACTGGAACATTTCTTACATAAATATCCAGTTCTAAATACAAGGATCCCTTCAAATGCATGCATCTTGCAAACATAGTAGTAACCATATGCATATTTGTGATAAATCCATAGAGAAATCTAATCCTTTCATTAAAAAAAGCTTTCTTTCTTTCTTTTTCTTTCTTTCTTTCTATTTTATTTTATTTATTGTTTAATTTATTTTTTATTTTTTTATTTTACTTTGCTTTGCTTTACCCAGTCAGAAATTGTTGGTCTTGGAAAACCGGGATTTTCCAAGGGTTTTATCTCATGAGTTTTATTTTAGTGTTATAAAATTCCTTATTAAGTAAATCGCAAATGACTGGAAAAATCATGGGACCCTCAAATATTGTTGTGGACCATGGGGGCATTGCCTTGGAGTCAAAAAGGTTGAGAACCATTGTCATATGAGCATTAATAAACTGGTTTGTTAATAATTGCAAGATACCTAGAACCATGAAGATAGATGTTGGTATCCACTTGGTGTTTCAGGAAAAAATAATACATTAATTTCTTTTAACATAATTATAATTTTCAGAATACTAAACACTTAAAAGAAATGTCCTAAACATAAATAACATAATGATTTTTTTTTTTTTTGCTTGTTTCACTGTTTTTAGAATGATGCTGTTATCTATATAATTTTGACCCCCTGCAGTACATCTGCAGTTTTTGTCAATGGTTCATATCTGGTCTTGTAGCATTTAAGAGATAAAACGGTTATCAATATCACAATATGTCAGTCATAGAAGTATAGATACTCTTTCACAGCAGGCCATAATTAAGGCTGTCAGACTCCTGATAAAGTGGGATTAGCTTGTCTTGTAGTGATGCTAATCTCTTTGCTAAAGGGAGCATTAGTTACCATAGAGACACATGCCTCAGGTGTGTGTGTGCCGCTCAGGTGAGCAGTAACAGATGGTCAGGGTGAATCTCTTGCAGAGATCCGTTGATGTAGAGATGATGAGTAAAGTCAAAACTCCCCCAGTGACAATTACTGAGCTGTCCGATGCTTAATTAATCACTGTGACCAGGATTCATTTAGGAGCAGGATTGACTTCTTATTTTTAGCTGTGTAGTTGGACAAAGATGTTTAGATCTTTATCCCACTTTCAACCCTTTTCTATGATATAATCTCATTTTGTATTCCCTTAACTGATATGCAGACATGCTCCTGGACCTCAGTGATCTTTTACAGGTTGGCTTTCTTTCATTTCAATTTCTTTCATATATTTTCCACAATACTTACTCTGAATAATATGACGCAACCTAAGAGGCTGTGCTAGGTTGCATGATGTTCAACCTCGAAATAATCTTTTATACCCTCCATATGACCATTGAAAGTACTGTAATACTGTATGAGGCATTGCATATGACATAACAGGTAAGCAGATGCCAGTGTTTTTCGACAACAGAAATTCTGTTATATATCCAGCTTCAGTTCATCAGATATATTAGCATAGTTTCTCTTCATTTAATTGGCCAAACTTGTTCACATTTCAATGATTTGCACAGATATAAACGCAGGTAGATGCCATATATAAAATGTTGTAACTCTGAAATCTTAATGTGCAAAGCTATTATACTCACACACATGACTGCATATAAGATGAATTAATTATGATTATTTAATAAACCACTAAGACATTCAAGATTTTGCAATAAGAACATAAAACCTTTGCAACACACAACTTTTAATGCCATATTGCTGTATTAAACAGCAAGTATAGGATATGAGGCTACATTTTGTTTGTGAAACAATACACGGTACTGTCTTTATGACAATATATACTCTACAGTTTTTTAGTAGTTATTTGAGGGTTAGACACTTCTGTGTTTAAACACCGGTGTAATGTTATTTTTACTCCCCAGCTGTCCACTGAGCTGTATCTGCTATAGAACAGACACTGGACGGTTGGGGGAGGCTCAAATATGTCATGAATCTTTAGCAAGTGTAGCCACACCCAAATCCGACAAGATCCCAATTTATCCTGCCTGGATGCCAGGCTAACTAGGGACCTGGTGCTCAGGTCATAACCCCTCATCATTATTAGGGAGTGTCTGAAGTTCACATATTTACAGGTCCATATAAGGTATATTTAAGGTAAAGCTACCTGAAAAACTATGCGCAAGTGCACCTAGGGCTAAAGCTGCTTTAAATGCAAAAGGATGGTCACACCAAATGTTGATTTAATTTATTTAATAGACGTTAATTGATAAAGAAAATCTATTTATATTGTTTTTGACAGAATCCTCATTTTACAGTATTTTTACACAAGTGCCTAAAACTTTTAACAGTACTGTAGCTTTGCAGGTAGGTCTCTTGAAGCATCTTGGAGATGTTGGCACAGTTCTTCTGGATGTAGTCTGTCTCAGTTTGTTCTGTTTCTTCATGTCATTCCAGACAGACTGGATGATGATGTGATCAGATCTCTGTGTGGAGCACTGGCTGTTGTCAGACTCCTTGTGCAAACAAAAATCTCACTGGATTATTACAATTAATGGCAAAATGAATGTTTGGAATGTAAACTGATATTTCCTAGTGTTCTAATAATTTTGGCCACCACTGTATGTATATATATGTATTTGTGTTATATATATTTATATGTAACTATAAATATATATATATAAATATATATGTATATGTATAAATATATGTATATACGCACACACTAAATGTATATATTTATATACTAAAAAAAAAAAACAATAATATCTTGCCCCAAAATATTTGAACGGTAGTGTGTGTCAATGTGTGTGTGTGTGTGTATATACACCACTACCATTCAAATATTTTGGGGCAAGATATTGTTTTTACTGTATTATTGTTTATGCCTTTAAGCATAAGAAGCCACAAACCGACTCAAACGTTAACAAGCAAAGTTGAACCTATTAAATAATTCAGACCTTTCAGTTCTGTTTCTTATTGTTGTAGGTTAATGTTTACATTCTGGGAAAGACCTTCCTCCTGTTGGCTAGAGAGCTCTGTATCAACGCTCCGGCCGTCGGTAAGTCTCCCTGTAATGACCTCTCTAAGACATCTAATGTAATTCAGCTGACCGGAACAGTGCATTTGAATGAACCTCATTAATAAAGCAGGCAGCATCTCTCAAAACAATTCATTTGCTAAATTGGTTAGCAATAATACACTGCGGCTGGATCAATACAAGTATACTCAATCTGTTCATCTGATTTGGCCTATGGATTCCAGGTTGCATCAAAAGGGAGATTTGCTGATGTTGTACTCTCATCTACTACAATTTCTGCAGTAGTCTGTAATTCAAGCTATTTCAGGCACAGGTTGAAAATGTTTTACCCATCTGGAAATTATTTCCACCTTCTGCGCACACTGTGAGGACAGAACAGGCCTGCAGTTTTTTAAACGGACTCATCAGATTAGAAGAAGCAGAGACAAAATGATTAAAATATACACCAGAGAACATCTCAATGTCAAAGTACTGGGCATAATTCAAGAATGCAGTCTGATTAGCAGCTCTCCATGTGTCATAATTCCATTTTCATGTTTTTGTGTGGGTTTTTTTGGTCAGAAATCTGCTGTTTTACCAAGCTGCATCTGCTCCATGTTTACTAAACCCTCAATTAGAATGCAAACGGTGGAGCAGCAGATTCTATGGGCTCAATTCAAACAGACTCCCTTTTCAGTTCCTCATGCAGCCCGCTGGGGATAATAGGTTCTTTATGTGGCCTTTCAAGATGAATATTTCATCCACACTTAACAATCACTGTCTCATTTACACAAGCCCACTGCTGTTGTGGTGTGTGGGTTCATTTTTTTTAGAATTCAGTTTGAATATAATGCATTTCATTACATAGAAAAATCCCATATGCTCATATTACCTCATTCAAATTATTTTATTTGAAGGTGTATATACCATACACTTTTTGGGCATCGAAAATATAGATTGAGTTCAATCTCTCATTGCTAAAATCAGGATTGAGTAGAATAGCATCATTCTTTGATGCATTTCATGAGTGCCTATGAATGAGTGAAAGCAACTTTGGATTTGAGTCACAAAAACGTTTATAATCTGCAGGTCAAGAAGCTGATCACTAATACAAGACATTTTATTTGTCAGTCAGCATCAAGGTGAAAACAAATAAGTTATGTACAAAACATGACACACTAGTGGCTTCCGTCTGCTATCAGAGCGGTACAACTATCTTCATTTTTATATATACTGTATAGAGATCTGCTTGCTGCAGCGTCAATAATTAAATCAAATATATAATTTTTGCAATAAATAAAGCTGAAGAACATTCCTTCCATCTGAGTCCACTGTGGTTCTGAAGCGCCATTACCATCAAGTTCACTGCTGCTACATAATAAAGGCTAGAGCCTCCTAGAGACCCTGTATTCAATTCATCTTAATTCCAGTGAGCGGAATGCACTGCCATATGGACGTCCTGACAATTTTAGGCATAGAAGACCAGCTCTGGGATCTGACCCCCCTGTACTCCAGTTCCGTTGGTACTGTCTGAGGAACACTGGAACTGGAAGGTCACCTTTCCACATTGCACTTCCGTCATACCCTCCTGTCCAAAGTAGCTAAGTTCATTCCCGTCCAATACGGCACTGACTGTGTAGAAGGTGTCCTGCTCCACTTGGACCGGGTGTTCAAACCATACCGAGAAGGTGTTGCTGGATCCATCTGAAACAAATTTTGTTAGGTTCTGAGCCAGGGTCACGCCTTGGCACTTAAGTTCAATCTTGACACTATACTCTGCCTTTCCACCGCTGGAACCGTACAAGCCAAGCCCTGCAATGAAGATCCTCTTATCCACCGCGAACTGGATGCTATCGCAGCGTCCGCGGTAGCGCCACTGGTTACTACGGTAAGCTGAGGACTGGAAACGATGGCAGCACTGTGGCGTCAGACCCTTTCTTTTCTGCATTGGGAATTCCAGCTTGGGCTTATTGGCTGCCGTGTACCACAGGAAGACATCATGAGTCTCTTCCAGCGTTAAAACATCTGACTGTGCGGCTCCATTGGCAAACTCCTCCAGGGTCATGGTTGGGATGCGAACCAAGTAGAGAGCCTTGCCCAGCACTGCCCTTTTATTACGAGAGATTGGTCCCAGTCCCTGCCTTTTGCATTCAGCCACAGCCCAATCGAGAGCCGCCTGGAAGACCACCGCCTCTCGGGTGTTTAGAGTCTCTCGCTTTAGTATGATCTCCACTGTTTGAAGATCAATCTCACAGAAACCCTCAGAGCGAAGCGCCAGCTCGGCCTGAGCATCAATGACCTCCCAACACCGCTGGGTCAGCTCAGGCTCTTCGAACAGTCGACTCTGGGACAACAACACACAGGCATTTTTGGCCTCCAGGCTCATCTCCAGAAAGGTGACACAGGCTTTAGCCAGTGCAGGCACTATATACTTTTTGGCAGCGTACAGAGTGGCCAGCACTGTGTCCGCATCAAGTTCAATCTCATCACTGTACATGTACCTGGAAGTTAATAGAAAAAGAAGTTAGAAATAAGCAATGTCTTTCCTAAAGAACTTATAGAAGCATTAGTCTTTGCAGTGATTGAGTTTAGAGTTACATGTAGGGGTCAACAACAAATGATAAAAAAAATAATAATAATAATACAAAAAGAGGAAAATCTAGTTAAAATGCATCTTAGAGATCCACTCTTCGTAATGTTATGTTTTTCAAAACCATATGAATGCAACATTTAAGAAAATGTTCAATGTGATGATTCTAAAAAAATGTCATGTGGTGTAACCATGTAAAAATTATATAATTTTCCTTACACCTTGAATACATAAATTAATTCATAAATATGTAATATGATTAATCTTTTTTGCTTGTTTTTCAAGGTAAAAAAATAAAACATCATAAATTATGAATTCATGAATATCATTACATTTTAAAGGAGTTTGTACCACATGACATTCATTAACAACCTGAACTAACCTTGTCATAAAAAAAAGTGTAATTGTGTGATATTTTAACAGAATTATTCACCTTGACAGTCATGAGGGACTACTTAACATTTTTTCTTCTCCACTCTGGGTTCAACAAATGACACCAAAAGTTTTCCAAATATTAATAAGCAGTTGTTCAATTTTTTTTCTAAGAATTTGGAAAATTAATTTTAATTAAGGAATTAAAAACAGGTGTATTTAAGTAATTCTACACGTGGTTTGCATTATATATTTGTAAAAATATTAATAGATGTGGACTAAGAAATCATTGACATATAGTTATTAAAATTAAGTGCAGAACTTACTTCAAAAGAATTAAAAAAGCAGCAGGCTCCACGTCAGGAATATGAATCTCAGAGTCTCCTTCTGCTAGATCTCCGTAAAACATGGCACCAAAAACAGAACTCCCCACTGCCAGCACATACTGGAAGCATAAATGCCACACAAGAGTGGTTAAGCAGAGCCTGATGAAAGAGACACTTGAGATGCGTTTTGAAGCGGGAGGATGCGCTCACCTTGTGCCCTGGAACTTTCTGGGATGCGCCAGGCGGACCCACAACAAAATGAACATCTGCCATGAGTTCGTTATTGAACATCAAAGCATTCCTGAAGAGAACAAAATGCAACAATATTTCGTTTATGGACCCATAAGAGCGTATATGACTCGAAGAGCAAGCCGAATGCGCCTCACCTCTCTCGCAGTGTCGGGTGAGTGGACTGCCAGTGGGCAGTCTCGACGTTATTATTGTTGATGTTCTGCTGAGTGGCAGTTGTAGTCGGCGTTGTCACCGTTTGAGTGACTTGGACGATGGTCTTTTTGCTGGCAGCTGTGACTGCTGTGCTGTTACTGTTGGTAAGGTTGGTATTTATGCTGGCAGGATAGAGTTCAGCAGCCATCTTCTTCCTCAAGGACAAAGTCACGATTTCATAGCATACTGGCAGCTTGTTGAGCTGTTTCCCACTCTTTCTAGTCCTTTTTAAGGTTTCTGGAAGCAAAAGGAAAAACGTCAAAAACTTCATGATCCTGCCATATAGGCAATCTGGCGTTGTTGGCATCAGCAAGTCTATCCACTAGTCTGCAGTGTAATTAAAAGGCAGGTGTAGCGGGAAAACAGCTCCTTTAATTTAATTAGAAACTACAAGCCGCAGTTACTCTAAATACACGCGCTTCCATGGCGTTTTTTTTTTCCCCATTTTGGACACATTTACTAAACTACATCAACGTATCCGTCCAGCGGAAATATTCCAGCTCGAAGACTTTTTCCTCCTCATCGCATCCTCGCGATCCTTGATCTCGCGCCAATGCGGACTTTATGTAGTGAAAGTAATACGATGCAAGTAAAGCAAACCACTACGTTCGGTTAAATAAATCTAGAGGTCCAAATCGACCACGAAAAATGCTACTTGGTCCTTGTCATCCGACATATCTGTGATGTATCCCCTCTCAAGCGCTTCTACTCTGTACGGTACTCTGTACCGTTTTGTGTGACGGGCGAGGACGCCCAGCTCTCTGTTGACAAATCAAACTACGAGTGAAGCGGACGTCAGTGGCCCAGAGGCGCCTCCCTCAGCCAGCCTCTCTCTCTCTCTCTCTCTCTCTCTCTCGCCGCAAATTAACCCTTTGCGCACTGTTATTAGGGTTGGGAACCGAGAACTGTTCCTTAAAAAATCAACAAATCGAATTACTCTAATTGAACACATTACTAAAATACTCTGCTACACTGAACAGCATTATTGATTCCCAAACGATTGACTCTTATGAGTCGGTTCTTTTTAGTGAATCAAAAACATACGCGACTAGGGTAGTCCGACTACCTTTGGAGCGATTCTTAGGAGTCGGCTATATGCATCAAAACATGTATGAATCAATCGTAGCGTTACTGAAATAACCTGACTTGCAAGTTATTCATTTCATGTAATGAAACACGAAATGCTAATGTGTTATGGTTAAGACTTGTGAGACCTAATTTTTTGTATACTGAATAGCTGTTTACATGACAACGTGTAGCTGGATACATAGGCCTACACTTTGGTACTTTATTTAACAAAAAATAAAAATGTAATTAAATATGGTACCTCATATTTATTTTACTACTTGAAGTGCAAGACAAGTACAATCCAATGTCAATGATTCTAAAAAGCCTGTGAAAAGTCATTAAAAAGTCTGTGTATGTATGCACACCTTATGGAAAAAAATGTAGGCTACTGCAGTTATTTATGTTCTGTTGAATCTGACAATGTTATAATTTACAAATTGAGAGCATTAAATGTTATTTCTTCCTCATATAATAATAATGGACCCGTTAAACAACCTGAATCGTTAACAAAAATCGGCATCGGAACCAGAATCGTTCAATTCTAGATTCCCATCTCTATTGTTGACAACATATGTTCACGTCACCACTTCTACCAACACGGGAATTTAAAAATATCAAAATGTATCATATTTTACACTAGTGTTATCCATGTCATCACCTGAGGCCAGATTTGATCAGCGTTATATGAAATACCGCGCGAAGCTTTGAAGAGATTTTTAAAAATTTATTTCATAAAGTAACTTTTTCCATCAACGCGCAATACAGAACTGAACGCTTTACAACCATCATCGAGCTCCAGTTGCAGTGTTTCAACTTCATAGGATCAGTCAATTTGCTGATGCAGCCTTAAATGTCTCATAAGGCGATAAACATCTGCAACGAAGTGCTAAACCTGCTAAGCAGATCTTTGAAGTGGTCGGTAGAAATATCGTCCGCGTTCACCATTAACATCTGATCAATGATTATAGCGCGAGCGTTCTTTACAAACCGGTTTTAAAGAGATAAAGTAGCAGCAGAACAGAGCTACCGTCAGCATAGACTTGTCCACCAAAACGGACTCTTCAGTCGAAGTAATATGAATCATTATTCGCGATTCAATAAAGCAATAACCGCAGATGAACTTAAATAGCAAATCATTAGTCGTTCTTTACCTTATTGAGCCAACCGAAGCGCAGCTACCAGGAAAATACATTCAGGTTTGATGTTTGAAGGCTCGCTGGCAGCCAGGAGCCATGTTAAATCTACAGTGTGCTGTGAGAGAGAGATGGAGGGTTGGGCTTGCACAGCTTTCCCGGATCTCCAACAGAGGGCTCCGGCGCTGGAAACTGGATCCTTCGCCTACGATAAGCGGCTTATCTATCTCATACAATTTAGACAGTAATGATGTTTTTTTCCAGCCAGAGTGTGTGAAACATGCACACAGAGAGTAAAATGTACTAAATGTAAAGCACTTTCAGTAAGTCACGTCTAAAATGTACACCGAGTAATGTTTTGCTAATTAAAAAGTTTTATGTTTTATTAAATTTAATAACCTTTTAGAGAAAGTATGATTAATATGACAAGCTCACATAAGATGACTGTTCCAATCATATCAGTCTTATAGAAAACGCTTTGTTTATTCTGAATGAAATAGTTGTTCACTCATGGAAGCATGGCATTTTGGTATTAAAGGGGTCATATGATGCGATTTCAAGTTTTCCTTTCGCTTTGGACTGTTACAAGGCGTTCACAATTAACATGTCTGATCAATGATTATAGCGCGAGCGTTCTTTACAAACCGGTTTTAAAGAGATAAAGTAGCAGCAGAACAGAGCTACCGTCAGCATAGACTTGTCCACCAAAACGGACTCTTCAGTCGAAGTAATATGAATCATTATTCGCGATTCAATAAAGCAATAACCGCAGATGAACTTAAATAGCAAATCATTAGTCGTTCTTTACCTTATTGAGCCAACCGAAGCGCAGCTATGTTAAGTTGTATTTAAAACACTGTTCCAGAACAGTTCAACCCAAATATTCAGATGTGTGCAACGCATTTTATGGAGGAGTGTTTAGCAGTGTTAATTTTGTCAACGAAAGACGACGGCGAAAAATATTCGTTAACGAACATTTTTTCTGTGACTAAGACGAGCTAAAACTCATATCTGATGTTAAAAACTGTGATGAAATTTATGCCGCGTCTTCGTTAACAAGACGAGACGGGACTATAATGTTATTTGAGGACTACCTGACATTCAAAATACATCCTATAGGCTACTGTCTTGTCCTTCAAAATTTGCGTCCCTGTCATTGGCTTGCAATCGGATGAGGGCCGTTTGCATATCTAGTCTCAGTATGGCAGCCGCAGTGGATGGACCAGACGTCACGTTTTTCCCGGGAGTTACAATTCGTTGTCGATTAACTTAAAGTTAGTGAAGGCGGGATAGGCGGAATCGCGCTGATATAAGTGCTCTCTCGGTTATGGATTAAGTGAATGTAAACTGGTGGGTGAAAACTGAACGTGTGTCAGTATTACATGCATGCCTTCCGTCTTAAAGGGACAGCATTCCTAATTAAGTACCTATCTGTGTCATTAATGTTAACCAACAAAAAATGTTAAATAAATATAAAACCTACTGTATCTGAAAAATTAGTTTAATTTGTATCTCTTTCGTATTTGTCTTATTGTCTTATTCTGCTTCTTTTTCAAAAATTATATATATTATATATGAACAACTATAATTTTTATAAGTTGCTCCCTTTTCACTACTGTTAAAGGGATAGTTCACCCAAAAATGAAAATTGTCATCATTTATTAAAGTTTTTCCAAATTCAATCCTTGATTCAAATTTCTCATAAGCTTAATTGATTTGGTCTAAACAGAGAAGAATTAATGACAATTTTTGTTTGAAGACTACGTATAAAATAGCTACCAAAATAAATTTTGGTAACTGCAGTTTGACTAAAAGTAATGACTAAAAGTTGACAAAAATGCAATGAATTTTCGTCGACTAAAACTATGAAAGACTCAAATGACTAAAATGTGACTAAGACTATTAAGCATTTTCGTCTCAAGATAAAGAC
>NW_015539816.1:2891134-2898700 GCF_001515605.1 Sinocyclocheilus anshuiensis | reverse complement strand
TGTATAACAGTTTCACTGCAATTCATGTTATAATGTTAGAATTAAAGAACAATAAACATAATACATATGCACTTATCTGTACACAGTAAATGCAGTTATTTTTAAGCGGTTGTTGACATCCTATCTAAAACGTGATTTAGCCACAAAAAACAAAAAACAACAATAACGTTACCACTCTAATATGTCTTGCAATATCCGTGTGTGATATTCTGCATGATCCTCTTGTTCAATATTCTCTGGGTCTGAATCCGGCTCAAATTGATATGGCAATATTGACACCATCCTTAACTAAACTTGCTGCTTTGGCAAGGGGCGGGGCAGTACTGAAACACCATCTCAGCTGTTCGCCAATCACAACGCACTGGGATAGCTAACCAATCACATCACATTTCGTTTTTTGGAAGGTGGGCATTTATCAAACCTGGAACTAATCGAGCCGTTTGTGGCAGACTGGGGAGAAAGGTATTGTAATAATGTAAATTATGTTAAAAAAAATGCGTTTTTCGAACCACCAAGCATGAGAGCATGTTCTAGTACACCCCCAAAACAAATTCAAGACATTGTAAAAGAGCATAATAGGACCCCTTTAAGCTTTTTCGTCTCAAGATAATGACTAAGATTTAAAGCTGCAGTCCATAAATTTTGCCTCTTTGTCGCCATCTCTGTTTGAAAACCTGGAATTGCAGCAGTGTGCGGAATTATCTAGCTTGCATGGGTTGTGAGTCGGCACGGCTCCAGCGCGGATGAATCTAATGTTCTGAAGCATAAGAGTATGTGTGGCAGTCTGCCACCTTTGTTAATGTTAACAACATCAGCATTGCGTGACTATGAGTATAGTGTGTATTAGCGTGTATATTTCAATTTCTGTACAGTCTAATCGTCATACCATTCGAATTTCATATTAAGAAAACTGGTTGTCTTTAAAATACAAATCTTGTTTAATCCCAGGCTATCTGTAATCAGAAGCACATTTATAACTGGAATATAATTTAATTTCATTCACATATGTTTCATAAACACATAATCCTTCATGGATTACAATCCGCCATTAGAATGATACATTTAATTATTCTGGCTGCTGTGAGAAAAGGCTGAAGGCGATAGTTTTGAACACTGGCTGGTTATGTACTTGCTCAAATATTGATTTCGAATAATTTTTTACCAAAAAAAGTTACGGACTGCAGCTTTAATCAAAAATGCCTGTCAAAATTAACACTGTAGAGTAGACTACAATGCTGGCTGTTCTGACTCGCAGTCTGTAAGTACGTTTTCATGTTTAAAGAATTTGCCACTGATTATTCAAACGCAAGTTTTGAGCAGTGTAGAGTACCGCTTGTTGTTTGTCATTTCTCCGATCACAAATGCAGACATAACGCGTAAAAAGACAGTATAAGTCATTGTAATGAGTAATTATGTCCCCACTGGATGCTACAAATGCCTCGTTTGTATTGGTTTTGTCTTGTCGCTCTGGGACACGGCATCACAGTATGGTAAGGGGCGTAGGAGAAGCAATAATGTACAGTATGTGGAAAATAATTTTTTTTTTTAACCTTAAACCGCATAAACACATTTCATTACACCAAATACACCAAATAATGTTCTTTTTAGTAACATATGACCCCTTTAAGATGGTAGTGTATATACTGCTAAAGATAAATAACTAGAAGAATAACCAAGTGCATTAAATGGTGAAACTATATGCACTAAAAACAGTGTTTAAGATTTCAATAATAGATTAAAATAATATGCTAAGAAATTCCAGTTTGCATTATCAAGCAGCATTAAAGGCTGTTTTTGTATAGCTAAAAATAACTGGAAGCAGACACTAGAAGTCTTGCACATTCAATTTACTAATGGCTGCACCCACTCTTACATTAAAAATAAGGTGGATATAATGCTTCTAGTAAGTGTAAATACGACATAAAAGTAGATCTAAACAAACACGCAAACCAAATCAGTCAAAATACAATGCAATAGGCAGCTGTGTGTGTACAAGCAGAAGCCATTAATGTGACACTGTTGGCAGATACTACAGAAATGAATGATAAGTACCGTAAATCTCACAGGAAGTAGTAAGTCATCCGGCTAATTTTCACCTACTGTTTTGTGAGTACTGTGAACACTACTCTTTTCACATACTGTTTTTCATTTACTATATGCCGTAATCCCCACCACAATTTTGAAGTGCGTTCCATTTCATCAGGTGGACAAGGGAAGTTTATACGGGCAGACATTCAACCTCTCGATTTTAATCCAGAGGACACGAGTCTACGCATATGAACACTTCAGGCAGCTGGAGAAGGGTCTGGCTGCAGTCTTGCGCTTGCACTCTCAGACACTTGCACTTCCGCTAGCGACGTCACTTGCAGTCTTTTTTATTTTTTATTTTGTTCTATTTATTTATTACTTTTTGTTTGAATCTCTCAACATTTTACAACAGTATAGCCAGGTGGTGAAGACAAGACAAAAGAAACTAAATTACGAAGTCACTTGCAATCGCCACTTGCACTCTCCGCTACCTGCGACGTCACTTGCAATCGACACAAATCGTGCGTGTTGCCAATGGAGACAAGAAGCTGTGGTGGTGATTTAATGATTATTTATTTTATTTATTTATTTAGTCATTTATTAGAGGCTTTTATCCAAAGCGACTTACAAATGAGGACAACAGAAGCAATCAATTGTAGTATTAAAACAACTAAAAACAGATCCAAAACTAAAAGCTAAAACTTTATAAATACTACCTATACACATTTTAAAAATAAAGAGATTAAATAAAAATGACAAATGCATACAACAAAAATTTCTAAACTTAACATTTAAAAGAAAAACAAAAAATAAAGCTGAAAACAATTCAAAATATTAAAGAACAAAAGGTATGAGTATAATAAATAAAGACTGCAAGTGACGTCGCTAGCGGAAGTGCAAGTGTCTGAGAGTGCAAGCCTGAGAATACACGTCTGAGAGTGCAAGCGCCAAGCTGCAGCCAGACCCTTTTGGGCAGCTGCATATACCACAATGCAATGCGATTGTGATGTCACTACACCCCCACCCTACACAACTCTAATGTATGTTATATGAACTATTTAGAGGTTTAACAGCATAATAATTGCAGTTTCCTTAAGATGACAGTTGTTGTTAATTAGTATTGTCGTATATTATTCATTCTCTTAGTTATGCATTTCTATAGTTTTATGTGGATTTTTATACATTTCCACTTTGTTGGGCTGCAGAATTAACTGTATATTAAAAGTACAGTTACCACTTCTGCTATGTACTAATTGCAAAAGGTCTTGATTATCGCTTTCAATTTAGCACTCCCACTGTGTCAAAATCAAGCTTCCTCCCCCAAGCAAGTGGTGATTTTAACAATTACAGACACATCAGACATGTGAAAGACAAGGTCAGAGACTGAGTTTGAGGCGTCTGATGCCTCAGTGCATCTTTTAAGGCATGTCTTTGTTTAACCTAGATCAGAACCCATTTTAGCACCAAAATTAAGAGGATCATCCACAATTTTTGCTTCAGAAGGGCTCTGTTGTTGGAATATGCAGCATGTGGCTTTCTTATAAAGAATTTTCCCTACCTGTACTGCTGTCCTTAACTCTCACCAAAAGGCCTCTTTTTCTGTAAAGCCAAGTTTCCAGCCCCACCAACACAGATCTATTTGATTATTTCTCCCTGTATTCATTTATCACTTTTCCCTTAATCAAACTCTGACAGCTACAGTCTCACAAATCAGATAATTTTACAGCCATGACTGAAATAGAAATCTGAAAATCAATTTATTTTTTCAGAGCAGTATGGATCATTCCGAAGAATGTTACATGAGAAAATTACATTTTTCTTAAACAACTTAAACTATTTCCTGTTTCACAGATGGTACTGAATATTTGTTCTGTCAACCGCTCTGCTCTACTGCATTAATATTATAATTTAATATAAAATTACCAAGCTGTATAAAAAGGCCAGTGACAGACACAGTCGGGAGATTTCAATGAACATACTCTCGTAAGTGCAGGTGCAGTCCCTATAGTGTAGCCTTAGATAGGATCATAGATTACGCCTTTCTTAGCTGAGCTCATTTCCTTCTTATTAGGACAGCAGTGATGTTTGGGCTTTATTGGGCCAGCAGAATGAGTTTACCCAAGGACTTAGAAGTAGGTGGAAGTGAGGGATATTTGCTCCCACAGAGTGACTCTAAGCCAAGCCTCTTTTAAAGGTTCCCATAGGAGGACCGTGTTCTAGATTCAACATGGAGTCATGGAGAACAACAAAAAATTATGCTTTTTTAAATCTTTTGAAAGGGCATCAGTTAAATAAGGTACACAAAGATGTGAAGGCTTGATTTGTAATAAACTCAAACTCAGTTTTCAATCCAAAGTTACATATTTAGGTTATGTTCTCAGGTTCGTGTCCAGACGTTGATTTCAGATCTGTATATTTCTATCTATAGATCCATGTCTGTACATTCCACGATTCGCCCACATGTTGGAGTTTGGTGAAAAGACTCATGAGGTTTCGATGACTGCTCTCAGACTGCTGCAGAGGATGAAAAGGGACTGGATGCACACGGGACGGCGACCATCAGGCTTGTGTGGTGCAGGTAGATTGTCTAATGTTCAAATGATAAACACTGTTGTATTTGAAGTTCTCTTGAAGGTTTTATTTACCCAAAAATGAGAATTCTGTCTTTGTTTACTCACCCTTATGTCGTTGCAAACTTGTATGATTGTCTTTATTATCTGGGGAACACAAAAAAATATATTTGAATATATTCAAACCACCTGGTCTTTTGGTCCCCATTGGTTATTACTGCATGGACAAAACAGCTGACACATTCTTCAAAATATCTTCTTTTGTATTCCACAGAAGAAAGAATCACACATGTTTGGAACAACATGAATCACAACAAAACCTTCATTTTTGTATAAACTATCCCTTTAAACCTCAGTCCTTTCTTTGTTTTGGATGAACCTCCAAGTTGTTAAAAGATTCACTAGGCGCCTCCTTTGTCAGCTCGAAATGAAAATAGTCGACATGTTTTTTTCAGTCTTCAGTTCTGCGCATCTGTCAGATCATAAAGCAAATCCCTTAATGTGCTAAAAGTTTGACATGCGAACTGGAGCAGCGAGTTCCATAACAAGGATAAAAACAAGATCACGGCAAGTGCTTTACCAACGCACAGATCTCGGTGCCCTCGATCCGAAGCAGAACACGTTGGTCTCTGCACTCTGTCGTTAGCAAGATGCCTCGACTGCTCAGGAATAGAAGGCAGTCTTCCTGCCTGCATCTCTAGTTCAGCCTTCTCTTGCTGTCTCACTTTTCCCATCTAACATCCGCTGCTGCAATATCTGAATAATTAATAATTCATCATTAATCATTCACAGTATTCAGGGGAATATGGTAAGTGTAAATGTCAGTTTTCTGTATTGAGGTTGATTGTTTTAGAGCGAGGGGAGTAAACACAACTACACTTCACCTTCTGGCTCGGAGTGAGAACACTGCAAAAACAAGATCAAGATAAAAGCAAAAAAGAAAGTCACTCACTGTGCATATGTTTGTGGGAATGTTTTCACCCAGAAATAATAATAATTCATCAGTAAGTTTGCACTTAGATTTTTGCTGAATTTAGGATACAATTTAGAATATATGTATATTTTTGATGAAATTAATACTTTTATTTAGCAAGGATACATTAAAAATTGATGACATTGACAGTACATACTTTTACACTGTTATAAAAATTATATTTCAAATAAATGCTGTTCTCATTCTATTCATCGAAGAATCCTGAAAAAAAAAAATAATAATAATGAGCAGCACAACACAGAAATTTTTCTTGAGCAGCAAATCAGCATATTACAAATGATTTCTGAAAGATCATGTGACACTGAAGACTGAAATAATGCCTGCTGAAATTTCAGCTTTGCATCACAGGAATGAGTTAAAAATTTAAAATATATTAAAATAAAATTGAATTTTAAATGTTTTTTTTGTTTGTTTTTGTTTTTTTACAATATTACTGTTTTACCATAAAATGTATTAAATATATAGTGCAATTATAGAAATATTCTGTGAATATATTGGATGAGCATTTGCTTTTATGTTGACTGTGGATGGAAAAGGGATTGTATAGGCATGTTTTGTTATTGTTCTTTTAAACACAACTCTGCAGCACAATTTACATAATGCCTACTAACCAGGTTACTATATCACACAACACACCTCAGCATCTGCAGAGATTCTTTTTACAGATGCTCCATTACTATAGAAAGTGCACTCTCAACACTTTTGCATGAAACATACATTGTAAATTTGCACGGTGGTGAAATGTCATACAAATTGTGAACAATACGGTTTGGGACAAAACATTTATCCCCATTTTCTCTCCCACATCCCCCCAGCTCTGCTCGTAGCAGCTCGTATGCATGAATTCCGTCATACAGTGAAGGAGGTGATATCTGTTGTCAAGGTGTGCGAGGCCACGCTGAGAAAAAGGTGAATTTCACGGTAGATCTGAACATATTTTTATATGTAGAGAAATTGTCTGCTATTACCAAAACAAGTAGTGACCCGACTTATGTTTGATACATAATGCTTAAATACCCTACATTTATTTTGTCACAGTAAAGCTAGGGATGTACAATATATATATTGGTACCATGTTAGTATCAGTCAATATTTGATATATCTTGTCAATATTATTAAATATAATTAAATTACTGTATCATCCAGACTGACAGAGTTTGAGGATACCCCCACCAGTGCCCTAACTATCGATGAGTTCATGCGAGTGGACCTTGAGAAAGAATGTGATCCTCCATCTTTTGTTGCAGGACAGAAAAAACTCAAGATGCAGCAGGTACTCATTTGGGGGAAAAATGACCGTTGAGAGCAAGAAGACATTAAATTGATCAAAAATGACAGTATTTATAAATACATTTACAAAAGGCTTCTATTTCAAATAAATGCTGTCCTTTTGAACTTTCTATTTAAAGAATCCTGAAAAAAATGTATCACTGTTTCCACAAAAATATTAAGCAGCAACTGTTTTCAGTGTTGATAATAATAGGAAATGTTTCTTGAGCAGAAAATCAGCACATTAGAATAAATTCTGAAGACTGGAGTAATGTATTTGAAAATAAAACAGTTGTTTTAAATTATAATAATATTCCTTATGGCTGTTTTTACTATACTTTTGATAAAATAAATGCACACTTGGTAAGCGTAAGAGACTTCTTTCAAAAACATTACAAAATCGTACTGACACAATACAATAGTGTATGTGTGTGTATATATGTGTGTGTGTGTGTGTGTGTGTGTGTGTGTGTGTGTGTGTGTGTGTGTGTGTGTGTGTGTGTGTGTGTGTGTGTGTGTGTGTGTGTGTGTGTGTGTGTGTGTGTGTGTGTGTGTGTGTGTGTGTGTGTGTGTGTGTGTGTGTGTGTGTGTGTGTGTGTGTGTGTGTGTGTGTGTGTGTGTGTGTGTGTGTGTGTGTGTGTGTGTGTGTGTGTGTGTGTGTGTGTGTGTGTGTGTGTGACAAGATTTGAAGCTATGAATATGAAA
>NW_015539816.1:2854125-2890957 GCF_001515605.1 Sinocyclocheilus anshuiensis | reverse complement strand
TTGTGTGTGTTTGTGTGTGTGTGTGTGTGTGTGTGTGTGTGTGTGTGTGTGTGTGTGTGACAAGATATGAAGCTATGAATATGAAATTCAGCCATATGAGACTCTGGATAAATGGTTCTCTTAATTGAAATGTCATTGTTTCAGCTGGAGCAGGAGCTGGCCAAGAAACTTGAGGAATATCAAGGTTAGTCTGTCCTCCTGGAATAAGATATTGATTCTCTCTATTGACTCAACATGGCATCTGAATGCTCTCTGCGGTGCGTTATTTCAGCTACACTAAGCATTTCAAAATTTTTCCAGTGATTATGAATGGCAAATTCCCTTGTGGTTTGGAGTGCCCATTTTACTGACAGCAGCTGTTTCCATAAATGTCTCCATATATTAGGACTATATGTTATTACTTGACTTTCCATTAGCATACGTAATCTGAACACACTCTACCAGGGAATTCATGTTGCATGCTAAAATATTTTTTCATATGAAAAATCAAACTGTCAATCAGAGACATCAGGCTTATGTGTATGTGTCTGGATGTTGTCTGCAGGTGAGATCAACTCATACCGCGATGAGATTGAGACACAGCTGGCAGCGAGCAGCAGAACCAAACTGAGAGGGATTTATGCCTCCTACGCAAGAGAAGGTAGATCAAATCAAGTGCTTTGCATGTTTATTTAGTACACCTAGGCACATCTGAGCACAGTTCGCTGATGACATTTGTTCTTAATGGTGCCATAGAATGCATTGATACAATATTTTAAATTGTTATCTGATATCTACATAGAAGGTATGTGGCTTAGGTAAGGGCAAAAAATCTCCATAAACGGGTTTACATTTTTACATTTACAACCCTAGGATTTGTCCCTAGAATGAAATGGTCTGTTTTTACCTTATTTGTAAGGGTCATGAATAATAATGTTGAGCTCTGCTCTGATTGGCTGTTTCACAGTGCGGCTCATTTCAGTAGCTCACACAGCAGGAAGGAAACACAGGGAAAATATATATTTAAATACTGTCTCTCACAGTTATATTGTTGGGTAATTATACTGTAAAAAAAAATGCGGGCATCAGGGAGCCGCTATTAATATGCAGGGCATTGAAACATCATTGAATGCACGATCGCGTTTTACTTTCACTTTCGAGATTTGCAATCGCATGTGCTCTGTGTAAACTACAGCGGCAGTACTTACCACACATTTTACAAGATCAGATGCTTGTCAGTGGTGCTCAGGATCTGTAAATCATTCACCATCATCCTCAGTCATCTCTCCTTACTCTGTTTATGTGGTAAGTGAAATCTTGTGTACTGTAATGTAACAGGCTACCGCTAGCAAGCAGCTAACCATGTCCCTTTAGTGGCTCGTTATTTGTTTTCCGTCCCTTTCTGAATACAGACACCAACCCATTCGTGCACATGACATCCCCTGCACAGCCTGGAACATAACATTTATTTCCATGATCTGCCATTTTCGCTATTATCCTCGTTTGTTTCTTCACAATACCTGCAGAACTTCTGATGATTCAGCTGTGCAGGTTCGGCTGGCGGCTGGCATAGAACATGGGCGGGGATATGCAAATGTTGGGGGTGTAAATATTAGTGATCCCGACTGTAACGTCACAGTCGGTGTTATGTTCTGATTCGCCTATTTTTCAGTGGTCTTTTGCATGCACGAGATTTACATAAGAAGGAGGAAACAATGGTGTTTGAGGCTCACGGTATGTCATTTCCTTGTACAGAACTGTTATTATTCAACTATGCCAAGGTAAATACAGTTTTCCATTCTATGGCACCTTTAATAGAGATTATTGTCTGGTTTTATGCTGATTCACATGCAGATATTGGTTTTTGATTCATGCTGTAACACCCTTTCAGATGATGACTGTGTGTCTTTGGCCTCTGGGATGACTGGAGAAGAAGACCCAAAGGATGAGGAAATGGAGGCAGCAGCTCAACATCTCAACCAGGAGTTCATCAGTCAGGTGCTTGAACAGGGAAACCAGGGAGGAATGGAGGATCAGGAGGGGAGTAGGGATACAGTACCGCTCTCCACTCAGGCCACACATGTGCCTCTGACAGCGCTCCTCGGCCCTTTACCCAGTGCAGCCAGTCTTGGTCTAACAGACTCCATTCGGGAATGCATCACAGACGAGGACACAACAAACGGTAAGTGTGCCACTTCCTCAGTACAGTATGATGTTGTCTTTGGCCAAACAAAGCATTCATTACAAAATACTGCATCTTTCTTTGCTGTTTTATGTGAGGAATTGTGGCCTTCTACTGTAGACGCTCAAATTTCAGCATTCCCTTTTTTACGAGTGATGGTGCCTTTTCTGATAAAATTTGTTAAGTTAGTCATTAGTAGCTCTAGATCAGTGGTTCTCAACCGTTTTGACTCAAAGACTCCCAAGACATTATTCAGACCCATTTATCTAAACTGATGAGTACCTCTGGTAATAAAATAAATAAATAATGTAATTTATAATTAATTTATTACTAACAAAATCTCAAAAATATGATGTCAGTTTGATGTTGTTCATCTTTTTTTTTTAGTGTTTTTAGTTAAATTAATTAAAGGAATAGTTGACCCAAAATTGAAAATTAAAAAAAAACACGTTGTTCCAAACCCATAAGACCTTCTTTCATCTTCAGAACACAAATTAAGATATTTTTGATGAAATCCGAGAGCTTTCTGACCCTCCATAGACAGCAACATAACTACCACCTTCAAGGCCCAGAAAGGTAGTAAGGACATCATTAAAATAGCCCATGTGACATCAGGGGTTCAATCATAATGTTATGAAGCCATAAGAGAACTTTTTGTGTGCAAAGAAAATAAAAATAACGACTTTATTCAACAATTTCTTCTCTTCCTTGTCTTTGACGCATGTTCACAAGAGTACTACTACGCATGCGTGTGCATTCCTCTGCTTGCGCAGTGCATCCAGGTTCTACGTCAGAACATGCATACGTGGTACTGTCGTGAATATGCGTCAAAGACTGACAGGGAAGAGAAAAAAGTTGTTGAATAAAGTTGTTCTTTTTGTTTTATTTGCACACAAAAATTATTCTCGTAGCTTCATAAAAGTAAGGTTGAACCACTGATGTCACATGGATTATTTTAACGATGTTCTTACTACCTTTCTGGGCCTTGAACATGTCAGTTGCATTGTTGTCTATGCAGAATCAGAAAGCTCTCGGATTTCATCAAAAATATTGTCATACTAATGTCATCATAAAAATATCTTTCTGTTCTGAAGATGACTGAAGGTCTTACAGGTTTGGAACGACATGAGGGTGAGTAATTTATGACAGAATTTTAATTTTTGGGTAAACTATCCCTTTAAGATTATATTAATATATTCATTTAAATACTTATATGACAGATTAAATAATTTTAACCTTTTTCACATTTTCTGTAGCCATTTTAAGGGGAAATGTGATTAGGGCTCAAAGTACAAGGGTTCCCATACTACTGGAAAACTTGGAAATATCAGGGAGTTTGTGAGTTTGACTTCTAGGCCTGGAAAAGTTACAGCGATTACTAAATTCTTAAAAGGCCATGGAAAATAGACTAAATGAATTCTGGTCACAGATGACTGAAAAATTCTTGGAAATTTAGAGGTCAGGAATCATGTATGATTATTTGTAGCTGCATGCTGATCAGATCAGCCACAATATTTAAATTCATCACAAAAGCAAAACAGACTATTCTGTAGTTATAGAATTTTGCAGCATTTATTGTAAATTATTTATCAGTGCATATCATGATTTTTTTATTTTTAACTTGTTCCCCTGTAATCTTCAATTAAAAACAATAACCGGTAGCCAAGATGAGTGGCCATTCTGGCCAATAGTGGTTCAATAGGCAGCCAAGTTTCAGTCCCTCCCCTCCAGCAACCTGTCACTCATATGATACGATTGCAATCCAATCAATTCCCGGTGGACAATATAAAGTCCCGTCTTACTTTTTTTTCTCATTTGGCTTTAATACAATAAAAAGTATGGGTCTAGAAATCTATATCTTATGAATGATTTTAATTGCTTAATTAACTATTTCATAGTTCATTTTATATTATTAATAATATTTTATCCCATTTTTATGAGTCCAAACTCTTGTGGTCCATTTGTCTATTGAAACGAAATATTTCCTGAATATATCAAGCACAATTTGTTCTTCAAAGCCACTGGGTTTCTTTGTTATAAGTAGGAAGTGTGGTGAATGTTTAATCTTTAGGAAAGCTTTAACCCTTTGCTATTGTGAAAGTCAGCGCTCCGATGGAGGGTCTGCCAGACATAATCACTTAGAGCTTTTTGAAATCCTTTTAAGACATTTAATAAGAGCTGCTCCAATCTGTCTGCTTCATGCTGTACAGCAGAGCAAAAGCCACAGATGTACTTTTTCATTATAGTGTTTTTATGCTGATCTCATTTCAGTTTATAGAGAGCATATGATTTCAGAGACGGGAAACGTATGGAGCTTTACTCCGAGGCTATTAAATGCTGTCCTGTTTTACTTGCACAGATGACTGTATTTGTTATTTGACTGTCATTCAACATGAGTGGGTTCAGTTAAAAACAATACACTACTGTTCAAATATTTCTTATTCTCCCTAAGGCTGCTTTTATTTGATCAAAAATACTATAAAAACTGTAATATTGCGAAATAGTATTACAAATGAAAATAACTGTTTTCTATATTAATATATTTTAAAATGTCATTCCTGTGATGGCAAAGCTGAATTTTCAGCATCATTACTCCAGTCTTCAGTGTCACATGATCCTTCAGAAATCATTCTAATATGCTGATTTGCTGCTCAAGAAACATTCACTATTATTATCAACTTGTGCTGCTTAATCTTTTTGTGAAAAACTTTGATAAATATAAAGTTTATTTATTTATATAACTATGTAAAAGTCTTTACTGTCAACTTTAAGCAATTTAATGCGTCCTTGGTGAATAAAAGTATTAATTTCTTTCAAAAAAAAAAACTTTTGAATGTTTGCGTGGTTAAGCAGTATTGATCCACAAACCATCTTTTGGTCAGGATGCATTGATTGATGTGGCTATCTGCAACAGATTTCTTTATTTACCAAGAGCTTTAGATTACTGAAATTCATCAAAGACCACTCTGAAAGTAAAATGTCACAGGACCCAACAGAATATCACAAGATCTGCCCAGCAATACTTCTCTGACCTCAGCACCTGCTCGCTAGCTGAACTCGGGCCGTTCCCTTTTAACCTTTGACCCTGACCCCTGACGACTCCTCGACCTAGGTGTTCCCTGCAGCTCTGAGTGACGAGGAGCAGTGGTTTATCTGGACGCAGCATATGTCTCTTGAGGCCAGTCTAGGAGATCGGAGCTGAGCTGCTTTATTTTAAAGCAGTTCAGACTGTGATTTGCTGTCTGAGCAGCTTTGTGTGGACTATTTCTGCTATGACAGTTTGCTGATACATTTCCTTCGTCATCATTGTACTTTTGCACAAGAAGGTGATGATTCTGCAGGAGTGAAAGCTTCTTAGAGTCGCTCATACAGACGGCTTTATGGGGTTCCTCTCAGCATGGATGACTCTCACTGCTCACAACAATACATACAGCAGACTATGAAGGCCAAAGATGCATCGCTGGTCACTCTGAATGTTGGGTTGAGAATATGTGTTTGTGTGTGCACTGAAAGATGAAGAAAAACAGTGCAAGAAATAAAGAGAGTTATTGGAATTTTTTAAGCAAAAACCAGAATGTAGAATTCAAATTGGCTCTCAACAAAGCACAAAAAACTATGAAAAAAATTGCTTATTAAAATAAAATTTTTCTACAGCTATGAATTAGAATTTTATTTTATTTTTTGAAGGCCATGAGGATGTCAAAATGAATATTATTTATAGATATGAGCCAAATTACAATTTTATTTTATTTTATGTCACAAGGATGCTGGAGCCTATCTTAGCATCTGGGGCCTCAGGCAAGGAAACACCTTGTATAGTTGGCCAGTCCTGTTTTTTATTGTATTTTATTGTAAGTAAATTGTAAGTATTATCACTTTATAAGTATCTATAATCGTATTATCAGCAGGCATATTTCAGTGTAGCAGGGCCTGAAATGCAGGCACTGAAAGTGCAAAAAGCTGAATTTTTAAACTGCTGCAGTATGCAGGTCTGCATAAATTTTGTGTTATCTAAATAGGGAACACATGAGACCGACAGAAACAAAGTGAGAGTGAGTGAGAGAGGTAGAAAGCAAGTGACCAAGAATGTGTGTGTGTGTGTGTGTGTGTGTGTGTGTGTGTGTGTCCGTGTATGTGTGTGAGGTCTGACAGATGCCTCTCTCACTCTTGACAGGCTGTCGGTACTGAAGTGTCTCACTCTTTCAGACTGTCTGTCTCTTCAGTTCTCTTGGGATACATGAGATTCACTCTCTCTCTCGTTCTCTTACTTTCGCTGCAGTGAAGGGAGCGACTGGCCAATTCTATAACCTCCTTTCCATCAATAGCTTCTGTTTCACACAGGTTCGCTTCCCATCGGCGCACCAGTTTTAACCCAGAAATCTCCCTCAAGAGGCATCTAAGGAGTCCCGCTTATTTAATCAATCTATATTTTTCCAGACCAGCAATTGCAGTGAAATATGAATTTTATCTGATGATGATAAAGGGGTTTGGGAGTCCATTATCAATTTTTGTTTTTCACTATTCAATATATTCCAACCCCATACAGAGCTGGCCACCAGATCCTGGGTAATGCATTTCAGATTGACTCTGTGTGTGCGTGTGCGTGAGAGTGAGAGAATGAAAAGATAAAAATACGGGAAGGATTTTCCCTTGGGCTTGCTGTGGTTTTATGAACCTTGTTTGAACTTTGCCATTTCAAATGCCAGGCATTAGCCAACATATCCACGACTGAGAGAAGACAGGAACTTTCCTCAAAGGAGAGGCTTGCCTGTTCTTACAAAGCTTCCTGTGACCCTCCCTTTCCTGAATCTCTTTGAAATCAGGATATTGTGATGCTCTGGTTTGATGAGCAGCTTGCAGCATTAAGAATCTCCCAAAAAAAACAGTACCGGCATCACAGGTTTACAGAGAGCGTTGACCACTCCACTTTAAAAAGAATCTCAATTTCCCCAGCATGGACAACACGTGTTTTTCATCAAATTTTCCAAATGACTCTGAATCATCAGTGAGTACTGTTACTGTTTTGGAACCAAGCATTTAGCACACATGCTTTCATATGGTGACCTATGGTGCTCATGTAGGCGAAACAGTTTGTATCCAGCTTGTGACATTTACCAATCCCATTCCCCATTTCTTTTCTTTGCTATGTAAGTGGAAAAAGGCACATATTGCACTTAATATAAAAAAGCACATATTGATCTTATTGAAGACAGTTATGTGACTCTATAGGTTTAAATCCACTTAGTATGTGTCACACTAATGATTTTATAATGAGCATACTAATGAGTTTCCTCATCCCCTCATGGACTTATGTGAATGGGCTGTTCACACACAATCCATTCCTACTTAGGGGAGTATAATATTGATATCATAGTGGTTATCAGCCATTATTCGTTATCAGCCATTATTAGTTTCTTTCTGTGTATTGGTTGATATTTGTATATTTAATTGTACGTTGTACAATCTGTGTATTTAGATTGCCTTTCTTGCAGTGTTGTTATTGTTAATTTAAACAAAGCTGAAATAAAATATAAATATTAGATGAAAAACTTAGAAAAAATAGAAATGTTGCCTTTACAACTGACTTCAGTTGAAGTGTTAAAATTACTAAAGCTGAAATAAAAATAGATTAAAGCTGAATAGAAATATTTAAAAACTAATGAAAACAAAAGCAAATTTACTAAAAATTAAACTAAAATGAAAATTTAACAATAAAAGTATCAAAAAGTACTGTAATAATAGATAACTAACACTTTTATTATTTTGTCTAGCAAATCACAGGTTTTAGTTATAATATAATGACTTCTACAAATCTACAAACATTCGTTCTTTCAATTTCAAAATGCAAATGTTGCTCCCAATATTCATTCATCTCTGTGGCATTTCACAGTGGAGCATCAAACTGATCTGTTTATTTGCATAATGATTCATATGATTCATTATGTAATCTGGATTATGCTCAGTCAAGTGCATACTCATATTAGAGGCTCGTTCCTCATTGAAATATGTTGGAGCATATTGCATTATGAGCATTTAATCATGTTTTGCGTTCTTAATATCATCATACAAACAATGTGCCACATTTTCGAATAAAGCAAAGGCCCAAAAATGAGTAGTCTTCAATAATTTTCTCACCTTCATGTTGTGGCTAACCCTGTTCCTCTCTCTGTGGAACACAAAAGGAGAATTTTGAGGGATTGTCACACAGCTTTTTTTGCATACTCATTGACCCTTCGCAAAGACCCACCCCCCTTCGTTACTGGTGCTATGTCCGCTCTCACACTACACATCATGTTCTCACGCATGATGATTGGTCAAATCGCCTGTCAATCAAACTCCCTGAGAAAAATACAAAATGATAAATGGCATCTCAAAAGTTGAGACTCTTTCGTTTTTGTGAAGCCAGATTTCAAATCAAATATGGTGCCACAGGTTGGACGTCAATAATATCAAATCATTGGATTGCACGTGTCTCATGAACAAACGTCGTATTTGATTTGAGAATTAGTAATGACTTAAATTTCAGTTTATTCATCACATAGCTACTTTGAAATTCATAAGTACTAATTTTTAAAAACTTTTTGGTACTTGGATTTTTTTTACATTTATTTATTTAATTATTTATTTATTTATGGAGTTTAACACATTGCTTCGTACTGTTGTGGTAGTTTAGAGCTATTGAATGAAAAACAGAGAGTTTAAATTATTAATATATTCTTATTTCTTTCTTGCCATTCAGATGCGAAGACAATTTGAGATAAATTGGATGTTTATTGTTCGACAAAAGCTGCATTATGCCATTCTAATAGGAATTGGGAGTTTCATGGGAGGGCAAAAAAGTTCCCCATGCAGACTGAGCTCATGTTCAAGTTGGACATGCAAATTCAACACACTGACCAACAGAAATCTGCTTAGTTTGAAAGTGACTTCTGTGTTATATATCTGTATTCTGTTGACAATTTATTTTACAATTGACCTTTTTTTGTTGGCTACAAAATTGAGCTAAAATTGGTGACTTGAAGCTGTATGCTATTTGTTGGTTGTATAGCTTAGTCTGTGTGACCTTTGAGTGACTACTTCCACATTTTTCAACCCCCTTCGAAATTAGAGCTCCTTGTGAGAGGCTACCGTCATATATCCAACCCCAATCTGCCACACGCCAGCCTTCTAAAGAGCAGAAACCTGATCGCGGCATGTTGTTTTTCTTTCTCCCTTCTATCCAAGCCGGCTGTGCAATCGCTCTGGGGAAACGATGTGATTTGCTCCACTGGGTTTGATATGTGACAGCCACTCCAAGCTGCCTGCAAACAAGCCCAATTCCCTCATAGACCAGTGTGCCCATGTTGGTCCATGCCTGAGCAAGTATCCTATCTCCATCTTATGGACGAAATACCTGGATTCAGTTACAGTCCTGCTAAAGATTTAGAATTCACCTACCCGTTGAAAACCAGGTGTTAGAGGAGCAGGCAATTGGAGATAGTAGAAGGTGTAATAGACGGTGTGAAGAAGGTAGTGAGAGCAACCACAAACATTTCATATGAGACTGGCCTTTGACTGAAACCATGTGACAAAGAAATTGTGAATTAGGACATTTGTACACAATTGCTTGACCCACACAGCACCCAGATTACAAACCACAGTCTTCAAGGGGAGAATAGATTTACCTTCCAATATCTGTGCCATTGAACTGAATGTGTTGTTATTAAGGACGCTAGTTATAAATTTGTCAACAGTTTAGATTTTTAAGGGGTCTTTAAACTATTTCATACCCAGGACCTGCAAATATTATGCTCCTTTTGTTAAAATAATGTTAGATATATAAACTAAATATTTTTATTTAATAAAATTGTAAAGATTTAGATTTATTTGTTGCTTTTAAAATCTAGAATTGTCAATAGAATAAAATAATCATGATTAATTTAATGATGTCTGGTCTATAAGAGGCAATGAAACCGTAATAATATCAAATGCTTTAAAATTACTGTTTTTTTCCCCCCCCTCAAATTTTCTATGGACCCTCAAGCATTCCGGTGCTGACCCCACATTATATAATGTGGCTTGTTTTTCTTTCCTTAGCTGTTAAACTGGAGTTAGAATCCATTTTTTAGAAGGTGCCTCTGATGTTTGCATCTCAAATGATACTCAGTCAAATGATACTGGACACTACAGCCTTTGAAGTAGTGTGATGTGTCTTAAACCTCACACATGCAAGTGGAAGAATCTGAGATGGGGACAGATTGTGACCTATTTTCTTTTGTCTCAGTTCAGATATTTAAATCTGTCTCGCTGTGAGAACGTCAGAAGCGTGTGAATGTGAGTCGGATGGCCACAGTAGAGACGCCATTCAGATCTCTGTTCAATTAATGAACATCTGGTCTTGATCCACAGAGGCTCCACCAATCCAATCACACTTTTCCCAGGCCAACTTTGCAGCTCTTTATATTAGGAGAAAGAATTTTCGTCATATGAAAATCAGCTTTAAAGTCACTTACAGAGAAAGGTTTGTGTGTTGTTGTTTGCTTTAGTTCAATCCTTTGGCTAGGTTTTTAAAAAGGTTAGCTTGAATAGATCACGCAAAACTGAATACAAATGGTATTCAGAATCAGGGTGTTTCTTTTGTGTTATCTAGATAGTTTATACTTGATCCATCTTGAGTAAACACTATTGATTCTTGCATTCCAAATGTTCATATGTTTTTAATTCTCTACCCATTAGATTCTCAATTACAGGCAGAGATGCTGCTGTATTTTGTGATTGTTTTCTTTCATCGTGTCTATTTACAGCTCTCTTTTCTTGCCCTGATCACATTTATATTTATATATTCTTAAAGACACTTGCTAATTGTATTCAATAAAATGTGTTTATAACACATATTTATGTGAATCTGAGGTTACATCAGGACATTTTGTATTGTAGCATACAGTAACATTGCTGTTCATATTTGCCTCAATATGAGATTTTAATTTAGGGATTAATGAATGTGACACTGTGGATTTTAAGACAATTTGGGAAAGTGTTTGAGGAACACACAAAATCCTTTCATATCACCGCTAAGCCTATTAATGGCAATTACACAACAAAGAGCTGGCAGTGCGTGCATTATTGGGAGAACGCCACCAAAGTACTTCCTGTGTAGTGTACCATCTCTGACAGCTGCAGACTCCAGTCAAGCAGGACAATTTTCTTCAGTTTCATTCTGAAATGGGAAATTCACCTGAATAGCCTGTGCATGCTATCTGATGGGAATTGCTTCCCCAAAAATCACATAATCAGACTCCTTTGTCATCATGTTTTTCTCACTTTATTCATTTTTGTGTCTTTGTCTTTCTATAGTGGAGGATAAATCAGATAATGGGGAACTGGATCTGGATGGGATTGATGAAGAAGAAATTGAAAAGGTATGTAGTTTTATTAATGGATTTATGGATAAACTCTTATATTCACTTGACTTGCACTGCTTTTTTCTGCTAAAAATATCTAAACATCTTTACAAGAAGATACATTTACTTAAATCAAAATTCTGTTAGGTAATAAGACATAAATCTCACAAAATGTTGTTGGATTTATGCTTATGCTGAAAGCATGTGTTATGTCTTGTGTGGAAAAACAAGACAAAAATACTAATTAAGCGAAACACATTATTGCAGTGTAACACATTACTGTGTTGTTCTCTGAAAATGGAGCTTGAAACTTTTATTGAACTTTAGCAGATCATGTGAAGTTCAAAAAACTGTCTGATGTTCTGCATCCTGGATTCATAAATGATCACCTCTTAGCATTACTTATCAGCATAGGCCTGTTATCTTCTCTACAGTACATTTTGAAAGAGATAGAGGTGGAGGCCAAGACAGAGCTGTGGATGAAACAGAACGAGGAATATTTGAGGGAACAGAAAGGTAAGCGAATAGGAAAAGAAGAGCTTAATGCATTTATTAACACAAGCTCATACACTCGATCTGTGCTGACGTCAGAGGCAAGGGACTGCTCAACCACAGAGATAAAAATTCAGTGAAAGGAAGGATTTTGTTTTTAAATACTTGCACGGTGAACTGCTTCCTGCAATTTCATCCCACGACTGAACCTTGTGAGATTAAGTTAAAAAAAATAAAAAAATAAATAAATATATATATATTGACCTCCTAAAGTTAAAACATTGTATGAGTTTGTTGAGTTTTTAAAGCCCTTTATTTTTTTATTGCTTTTTGTGTCTACTCTAAAGCACTCCATTTGATAAAGCCATTGAGTCTCCCTATTTTATTTTATTTTTTTCAGAAAAAGAGGAGAGAATAGCTAAAGAGAAGGAACAAGGGACCTATAAAGAGAAGGTGAGTAAGTCGTGAGTGTGTGCGTCTGCCTGGGCTTCCCTCACATGCCGGGGTCTTCAGACACTCAGCAGCTGCAGGTCCTAGGAGACCACATACTTTCCATTTTAACTTCACTTGCTCCTCTGGTTTCACCCCAGGCTCTCAGTGTCGCTTCTCCTTAACCTGTCTGCTCTGACATCTGAACCGTGGCTCCCAGTCGGGGTTAGATTAGCCGGCCCTGCTCTGCACCTCTAATGAGGTGCCTTGAGCCTAATAGCAATTTCAGGTACAGTAGTCCACTTGCTGACTGTAAAGGTACTTGTTCCACTTTGCTACACGAGGAACACGATCAGTGGTGACTAGATCAGATGGGCTTGATAGCTTTTCCAGGCTACTAATGGGATTCTGTCACTTTGCTGTTGACAGCTGTTAGCCTGACATCATTATATCAAGGCCCAATGGGGAAAATGCACTGTTTAAATGAGACCCAGATGCCCAAAGAGATAGAAATGATACTTACTTAAGTTACCAGTATGCTTTTAGCCTTCAGAAATGTTTTTAGAAAGCGAAAGGACTCTATGAATAAGAGCCATGTAAGCACTGACTCCAATGTTTGTTTTTCACTGTAAACAACTCCTATTCCAATTTGTCTAGCCAAAGAAGCCGTCCAAGAAGCGAGAGCCGATCCTGGCCAGCACTGCGGGAGAGGCCATAGAGAAGATGCTGGAGCAGAAAAAGATCTCCAGTAAGATCAATTATGATGTTTTGCGGGACCTCAACAGCAAGGGCAGCGGGAGCAACGCCACGCAGCAAGCCGAGGATGTGCCTGCCGGTGGCTCTGGGCGCAAAAAGCTGATCCGCCGCAAGAAGCAGCCAAACAAGAGCAATCTTGGCCTCGCAAAACCTGCAAGCCTCATGGGCAAGAGGTGAGGATTGAATGAAGAGTGAATCTGTTATTTATTTGTATTTTTTTCACTTGGTTACTGTTGGCTCATGGTGCGCTTTACAACTTTTTCTGCTTTTTCACTCCCTGAAACCACTAAGTCTGTCTTTATGTAGTAACAGGGACCTGCTCCAAGTGGCAAAGAGCCTCTTTTGTTCCTCAGACAAAGGACATGATCAAAAAGGCTGTTCCTTTGCCCTTGGAGGACTACATTTCTTCTTGTCGGCCTCCAACATTTTGTCTTTGCTTTGGTCCTTTGGCTGACCTTCACAGTCATTTCTACCAGGAGAAAGCTTGTCATCAATTCAGTGCCAGGACTGTCTGTCTGCCATCACCTGGCACCCTGTAGTGCATGCTGGGAGCCTGCCCCTTCTCCAATTAATAGTCCTCCAGGGCTCTAAACGTCCCTGTGAGAGAAGTAATGAATATACGACAGACGGAGCGCAAGATCAGGACTTCTACACTTTGGCGTTGAAAGATAATTTCTCATTGTGTGATGTCTTTCCTCCAGTCCATTTCGTTAATGATAATTACTAATTTCATACTGAATAGTGAGATGATGATGAATCAGACATATGAACGCTGTCGGAGACCTCATATCCTGAAGCTTCGAAATGGCAATTTACTGACCCCTTTCTTTTCAATCTTATATTCATGAATGTGTTTGAAACAAACTATACAACTCTCACATTGCTTTTATTACCTTTGAGATTTTTGAAATCTAAATATAGTGGATATCCTGAAGATATAAAAACATAGCTGGCTAGTGTTGTCACTCTCTTTGCCTGGTGGAAATGCAATATATTTTCTTGAAATTATTATTTTTGTTACACTACCGTTCAAAACTTTGGGGCCGGTCAGATTTTTTTATGTTTTTAAAGAGAAGTCTCTAATGCTCACCAATGCTGCATTTATCAATACAAAAAATGTCATGTTTGTTACAATTTCTTTTAAAGTGTCATTTATTGTGATGGCAAGCTGAATTTTCAGAATCATTACTCCAGTCTTCAGGATCTTCATTATCTTTCAGAAATAATTCTAAGCTGATGTCTTGTTATTATCAATGCTAAAAACATTTGTGCTGTCTGCTGTGTAATATTTTTGTGTAAAATCTAATACTTTTTTTAAGGCTGTAGAATAGAATCGAATTGTTTTATACCAATGTAAAAAGAAAACTGACCCCAAAACTTTGAATGGTAGTGTACGTCTTTTTTATTTCTTTTTATTAAGTAATTTTACCCCATTTTATTCAGGAATTCCATGTTAAATTATATTTGTATGTCCTAAAAAGCCATTTCTAAATTTATTTACTTCATTTGTTAATTTAATACCAATATTTGTTCATGAAAATTCTCTAGTGTTGCAAGGCATGATGTAAGTCACTTTGCTTGAACTGTTGTTCGCCCCATCAGCTGGCAGAATAGCAGAGGCCAGTGTAAAAATATTAAATCATCATAGTCTGATGACACTGTGGAACAAATTGGACGATAAACTTGAATTTAGTTCCAGCTCCAGTTGAGAGAGCTTGTTGAAACATGGGAACATTTGTAATGAGCTGTCATGGGAGGGCAAAGAGTTTTAGTTTCATTGCCACGACTTGCAAGTAGCAACTGTCTAAGATATTTCACGCAGTACTTTTAGAGATAAATGGTTCAAAAGAGCCAGTAGCCACTTTTCTCTTCTGAATTGACTAAGTCGGCAGAAATAAATGTCTACGATTGCCCAATTGCTCATTGTTCACAATGCATGCAGTGCTCACTGTCAGAAAACTCGCACTCCCAACTGATCAAAGCACATTTCTTCAAATATATTTTCTTATATGAGCTGTTCCATAAGTCATTTTTGGGCCTGAATAGATCTATTTGTCATAGATCTATTTTTCTAGGTCCTGTTGTTATGCTTCTTCACTGCCTTGAGTAGCTGACAGACCCCTTAGACGCTCTGCTAACCAGGTAGAATTGGTAACATCCCTCCCCCTTTACCAGCCTCACACACCAGCTGCCAGATTGAACCTCTGCACGACCTCCAAACTAACAGCAACGTTGAAGCGCTCCTCCAAAAAGATAAGAAGATAATTGCCCTCCAGTTCCTATTCTTTAATTTCCTTCCCCCTTTTTTTCACCTCTTCAAACCTTTTTCCATTTCTACCCTTGTCTTTTAGTAAAGGCTTACCGTTCTTAAAACTGCTGGGATTTGCTTTTTGAATTGTAAATCTGATCTCGGTGCGCGAGGATGACCTGTCTATGCCTCTCTTCTCGACGTACCTCAGAAAAAGTGACAGCCCAACAGAACGCTTCACCTCCCAGCTCCAGCGTGTTGCCTGATCCTGTTTCTGATCCTCGTTTTACAGTAACGGCTCCCGCTTTTGAAATCAGACTCATAATTTGAGGAGCAGCATCGACCATGGGGACTTGGGAGTGAAGAAGTATATGTATTTCTGCTCTCTACCAGATCCAGTCTGGTTTTTTAGCTCCATGACAATGTGAGTGGAGACTGATTTGTAAATGTTAGCTTAAGGTCAGACGGTATGAGTTATTCCTGAGATGTGCTTTCCACCAGGCCTACACTCTCATTTATTTTGCCTGGCACATCCGGAAATGGCCAATGAGCCCGGGTGCCCTGATGCGTTTCACAGATCCCTCCCTTTCTGTTTCCACCCTAACGTTAGTCCACTTCCAACAGTATGGCTTTTTGCTTATTATTACAGCAGGCTTTCAATGTCCATACTGTTAGACCCCATCGACTTGCGTTCTAGAGGGCAGGAAACCAAGGCAACCGACTGTGGAGTGTGTCATTCGGTCCGTCTCAATGGAGCTCCTTGTCGCCAAAAACCCTTCACCACCTCCTAGCAACAAGAGCAGCAGAAGGAGTCATTTTGTTTGTTTCTAGCATGGTCACGTTGACCCAGGACCAGCGTGGAGCCGTCTGGCTGTATAGCAAAGTCGTTCGCTAAAGACTTTTGTGACAGAAAATCTCTTGTGGTAGTACTCGTAGGCCTAAGTGAGATAAGGCGGTAGGAAGGACCTCTAGGATCATCTTGTGCCTGGTTCTCGACCTCTAAGCTCGGTGAAAAGGTTTTAGGCCGGGTCTCTCAGCATGGAGGGCTCTATTGTTCGAGGATGCCATTTATCAGTGGGTTGAGATCTGTTAGTCCAGAGGATGTCTGGTGGTGGGAGTAAGGTAGCCACATCCTGCTGATGGGAATCATGTTTGATTGAGGCAAAGCAGCTGTATTGTTTCATTTAATATAGTGAGGTCATTAGAAATAACTCTGGATTTTAGAGCGGCTCTAATGAAATCACAATGATGAGGGAAGGAAATCCATAGTTGATCATAGATCTAAAAGACAACCCAAATGTTAGCGTAACTTCTGCTGTTAATAGCTGTAGTTGATCATTTTGGTGCAAACATTTTGGCTAAAAATCGATGAGACCACACTTCTTTAGCATTCTTAGTTCTATAAGTATTTTCACATTAATTTTCTCATGTGGGGGGGGGACATGAGCAAAAACGCCCAGCTCCAACTTTTTTGAAGCAAAAATCCTTGAAAATCAGAGAAAGCACAAATGTGCTAATGTCTTTCACGAGTTAATTATCACCGTGGCCCATGAAGCATTGCAAATGACAAACTACTATTGAATTATCAACATTTATTATAAAATATGTCATTTAATATATTATAAATGTAAATTAATTGCATAAATAAGTATATATAAAAATCTAAGTTGTTTGTTGGAAAGACTGATTTGACTGTCATTTGCATTTATGGGTGTGGTTCTTTGGCAACATCGACTTCTCTGATTGGTGAACCCAAGGCATTGACTGCTTCAGGATTGTGGGTAGAGAATTTGAGTGTTATCCACAATATTTCAAAAATAAAAATCTCTCAGACTCTTGCATTCTACAGATGTACATTACCCTTCAAAATTTGGGGTTTAAAATGCAGTAAAACCATATTGTGAAATAATACAATCAAAAATAACTGTTTTCTATTTGAATATATGTATATTCCTGTGATGCAAAGCTGAATTTTAAGCACCATTACTTCAGCCTTCAGTGTCACATGATCCTTCAGAAATCATTCTAATATGCTGATTTGATGCTCAAGAAACATTTTTTATTATCAATGTTGAAAACAGTTGTGTTACTTAATACTTTTATGAAAACCGATACGTTTAATTTTCAGGATTTTTTTGATGAAAAGAAATTTCAAAAGAACAGCATTTATTTGAAATTATTTATTTGACCCCAAACTGTTGAACGGAATTGTATATATAATCATAACCATCTCATATCTCATGTCTTGAAAGGTTTATGTTACTGTTAAAATATGGAGAAAATGAATGAGATTTTTACTTCCAAAACTTGCCTGTTATGCTCTATACACCTCCACACCCGTCACTCACCTCAACAGATGTTACAAGGCCAGAAATCTGCAGGTGATGCCGAGAGGCCATCTTGAAAACCTTGCGAGCTCTCTTACCTTTCCCTTCCATCTGCACTAGAGTCACAGAGGGAGGTTGACCCAGTCACAGCACACTTCTCAAGCTGTGTCAGCAGGAGTCTTCTCCCACTCATCTTCCCTGACTGACTCCAAGCCGTTAATGGAAACTGCTCTGTCTCCTGGTGGCATGGGGCAGATATGCATGTACAGATGTTATTGTGATTGCAGGTGATTAAACCTCCTGTGCACTTTCCTTGCCACTGCGAAGTTTTGATGGCTTTGTCGTACACAAAGCGCTACAGGTTTTGGGCGAAAGCTGTTACTAAGCAGCGGTCCCTTTGATGAGAAGAAAATTGCTACTTGCTCCATGGAGGCTTCGCGGCATGTCAAATTCTTCGTGTGTGATCGGTTCAGGGCGTTCTCACTCCCACACACTGTTTTGTTTGGTGGTAGGCAATGATTAAGAAGTCGCTTCAACAGTGCCATGGTTGGTGACTGTGAATAATATGAGTGTTGGAGGCGGTTTACAGGATACTTTTAGTGTATTGCACATTTGTGTGTGCATGTATTTTATATGTAATTTTGGGGTGTCTGTTTAAAATGTATACACTATGGTTCAAAAGTTTAGGATCAGAAGTCTCTTATTCTCACCAAAGCAGCATTTATTTGATCACAGAAAACCGTAAGAACAGTAAAATTCTGAAATTATTTTGGTATGGATTTTTAAAATGGATTTTAAAATGTAATTAATTCCTGTGATGACAAAGCTAAATTTTCAGCATCGTTACTCAAGCTTAATTGCATGATCCTTATTAAACTCTATTGTTTTTGTGGAAATCATGATACATTATTTTCAGGATTCTTTGATGAATAGAAAGTTCAAAACAAAACAAATGTCACTTTTTTTTAATGTCACAAGTTTTATTTAGTTGTATAATATATATACATATAGGCTTTTGTCTTTCGAACACATTAAAATGCACAAATTATTTTTTTCTCATCTGATCCTCTTTCACCTAATATATTTACTTGAAGTACCCCTGAGATTTTAAAATAAATGTTTTAATAATTAAGTATCACATTTGCATGTTCATGGTTCTCTGAGGCTGGTTATGGTCACATGACATGCAGGTAAACAAATTAAATATTTCATGATTTTAGTAAATGTTTTATTTTGATTGCTTTTATAATGACTTATTTTAATTAAAAAAATTTATGATTAAATTAATTATTATAACCACCTACAGTTCCTTCACAAAGCCCAGTTTGGAAAACCTTGACATAATATAATGTTTAATGCACTTCATGTTGTTAATAACAATGAATGGAAAATATTTTCTTAAACTTTGTATTTTTATAATATGGTACAAGATTATCCTATTTAAATCAATGCGATAAACAAGATACTCAAAAACACCTACTCAAAAGTAATCTAAAGTCACAACAGTGAAATCGGGGACAAATCCTCCCCTCTGTTGATCTAGACTGCTAGAGGGTGAGATATAAGTAGGATAATCACACCTTTCTTCTCATCCATGGATCTTTATTTCTCTTGAAGCCTTGCCCCCGAGTCAGACCCCTGGGGGCCTTCCTCAGTGGCCTGCAGGAAGTGTGATAAGATGCCTTGTCACCACGAGGTGTAGAAACCACTGGGCCCTAATTGTTGCCTCCTCCAGGGTCAGATTGCAGTTCTTTCCTCTGTATCTCCTCCATCATGCTAGATCTGAGAGAAGGAGCTGAATGCATAATGGCTTTGTCCTTCAGGAAGAGGATGCTCTGTGATTATTTGTGGGGAAGCTTTTTTGTTGTATGTTGCTGCTGTTCTCAGCACAGAAAGACTCTGTGTAAGCTTCCCCACTGTTTTATATGAGTTCAGTGATATTTGATGGTTATTATTGATATTTTTCTAGCTGTGCAACCATTTTAAGGTGGAATGAGGTTCACTCCCAAAGAGGTAATAGTGGGTTTGGCTATTATAGGTCATTGAAGACTAGCTGTAAAGTAGTTTAGACACTGGTTTGAACACTATTGCCTGATGTTTTGGTTTTGTTTACATTCTTTCTATCCTTCACCTTTTCACCTTTTCTTTGACATATTTCTCGTGTTTCTACTTGAAGCTATTTTTGAAATGGTTTAAGAATTAAGACTGGTTTATATTTGTTTTAAGCATGAATAAATGCAAAAGTGACGGAGTATTCTATATTTTAGCTAATTAATTTTGAATTATTTATGAATATTTGCATTTTATGTTTAGACCTGCCCCTCAGTCTGCTCTCCGACTGCCCCTACAATTTAAACACTTATACCCCCAGCTGGAAAGCAGGGATTACAGCTGCATAGTGGCACCCAAAGCTGGTGGAGGAGAGCCTCCACCCATTACACTTCTCTCCCCCCATAGATTTATTTACACAAAGCCAGCTGCCGTGTGATATTGGCTCAACAGAAATATTACTTCCCCCTGTCAGATTTCATCGACATGCATTATTGACAGACTGGCATATGGGCCCGGTGGAGCAGAAGTGCTCCCTCTGAAATGGCTGAGTCTAGGCCAGCTTTTTTTCACCTTTTTTTTTTTTAAATTAGATCACACTAAGAGCCGTTTAAATGTGTTGCCTAGCTACAAAGCCCATAAGAACACATCAGTAATAGTGGAAGTGTTTAATTTCCGCCCTACAGCCTTCAATGTGTTATATATAACCCATATGTGAATAGACTGTTAGCTTTGGTACTCAAATACATACTTTGCTACTAGAATTACATATATGTAGCTGGAAGATGAGGAAACAACTGTATAAATTTAGACTAGAAGCACCAAAGATTTTATCCAATGTTATTAAAGCAAAAAGCCATGAGAGGATGTGCATTACATTGATTCTAGCTTAAGTAGGCCATTCTGTGGCATGATTATAGACATCAATGTTCAGTAAATACTTTTATTAATAATCTTCGTATTAAGAATCATAATAAACACCTTCTCATAGTCTTCATAGTCTTCCACCAAATAAAATTGTTTGTCAGCTTCACTGTAGGCTGTTCATGGTTTACGGTTTATGGTTATAGTTTTGAATTTGTGGTTGCACCTCATCCATTTGGAATTTAGTGTTAAACTGTCTTTATGTTATATATTTATGATTATAATTATTATAATTTTATAATAGGTATTAAGAATAGTATTAACTATAATATTTATCTATATCTATTTAATCTAATACATTAATCAAATAATCAAGTCCAACCATGTTCAGTTATGTTTATATGTTTATGGAAACATGCTTTGGACTGCATACTGAACAACTCTATATGCTTTTGTTTGCTTGCGCGTTTATTCAAAGCTTTATCTCTCACAGACCTGATGGTGTTTACATCAGTGCTTCATTCTGCCTTTGAAAGAGTCCTGGGAGATCCTAGGAAATTATTGATGACAGAGTAGTGTTGGGATTGATTGTTAAGTGGGCAAATTTGTCTTGCATGAATTCGCTCCATTAGCCAGCTCATTCACCATCTGGCCCGGGGGGGGGTTAAACCTGGCATAAGGACTGGGCGTCCTCACCAGCTTCACCCGTTCGGCCCCGAGGGCACCCCGTCTGACCTGTGGATTGGCCCATTTTTACCTCCTCCTGAGAGGTCATGAGAGGGACACCCAAAATGTAGCACTCTGTTCAATAATGCAGGTCATCCATCTGCTTCTGGTGATTTACTTTCGGTTAAGATGTCACAGTTCTGTTCTGCAGATGTACCGATTTTGACTTCACACTTTCACCTGTGAAAATCCTGTGAGGGGGAAGCAATGCACAGATGCTACCTGATGTTGCAGTACCTCAGACCTCCTGTGTACAGTATATCTGAAGATAATGCAGTGTTTAGCCACTATGGTTTTGCTAGGCTGACAGACTTTTCTCAATTTAATGAAATGCATTACTCAGTATATTAAACTGAACCTTGTGTTCTGTCATATTTAACTCAGATTCAGCTGTTTAGGTCCTGCTGAAAGATCATCCTCTTTTTAAGTTGGTTTTAAGCTGGGTGCGCGTTGGGATTTAAGAGACATTTCAGAGATCATAAAAGATTTGGTTTACACGTGCAAACTGATTAATCGCCTTAATGATATCTTTGTCTCAGATGAAGTTCTGACAGTATCACAGTCATCATTTCAATTTTGTATGTAAATGAGGATGTCAGAATGAACACAGACACTGAAGACTTCAAATGCCAGTCAACGCTGTCAGTTGTGACCAAAGACTTACTGTAGCTATATGTATATCTCACAGCCTGACATAAAAGATGTTGATGTAGCACAGTCTGTATGTTCACTCTTACAAAAATCTCAAAATGCATATGTTCACCTACTGAACTGTCGTCATGTTTTATTCAGTCTCAACAGAAATGGAGGCTGAGAGCGTATTTCATAATGGCACTGTACTTTTTATCTGTTACAATGATGCTGAAGGATAAACAAAAATTGTCCCAGAAGCATTTTATTATTTTATACTGTTAAAAAGTTTGTGGTCAGTAAGATTAAATGAATAAATAAATAGACTTTCTTTTAAAAAGTGCTTTTGTTCAGCACGAATGCACTAAATTGATCAGTAGTAAGAATAAAGACATTTTTTATAAAGTTAAAATGAAAAAAAAAAAATCACAAAATGTTCTTTGAGCAGCAAATCATCATATCATTTTCTGAAGGATCACGTGACACTGAATACTGGAGTAATGATGCTGAATTTTCCAGTTTTGCAGGAATAAATTGCATTTTAAGATATATTAAAATAGAAAACTGTTATTTTAAATTTGAATAATATTTTACAATATTACTGTTTTTACTGTATTTTTGGTCAAATAAATGCAGCCTTGGTGAGCATAAGAGACTCAAGAAACATTAATAAATCTTACCAAACCCAATCCTTCGAACAGTGGTTTACAGCAATGTTGCTGATAAGTGACAGTGATATTTTAATGCTCAAGTCATCAGTGTCTCGATGTTCAGAGAATCAAGATCCTTGTCTGTAACCAAATTTGTATTCACAATGCACTAATTCATACTAATGAGACACAGCATACAAAAACGAGTTTAATTTAAACAAAAAGTGTAAATTCAATCAACCTTGTTCACAATCTCATGTCTTACATATTTGGTTTGTGGCCTTAATGTGACCCCTGTTTTTGGCAGACCAGTTGCCCAGGAAGGTGCATTAGCAAACGCCACTGCATCTCACTCCACTGTAATTCACACTTAGCTCACAGAGCAAACACACAGCTACTGACACCATTGGTCACTTACCTTTCACTTTTCAGAGTGTGCACACACAATACTGAATGTGTGCTTATACAGGCCCCACATTTTGACCTGTAACCTCCAAACACATACAGGACCCTCGCGGTTCCCAGCGGTCCAGGTCCCATGCCAGAGGCCATTCAGCTCAGTGTCACTCTCAGTCATGCGTGTAATATGTGAGTGTGGCACCCAGGAGGCTTATGGGGGATTGGGTTGTGATGTGGTCAGCCCCTGGGCTGAAGGGGCAGTGCTGTGGAAACAGAGACAGAGAAGACCAGAGTTCAACAGTCATATTTAGAGCTTGTCCTCGAGATACACTTATCTGAACAGTCCTGCTCTCTGTCTGCTTCTCGCATTCTCTCTCTCTCTCTTTCTCTGCCGCTCACTGATCTGTCATCTCTGGGCTGCAGATGCCTGCTATTAAATGCATAAAAGAGCTCTTGAAGAATAATTGGATGTGTTTACAGTGTTTTGCCCATCTGACACTGGAGTTTACGCTGTTAATTCTGCCCGGTTAAAGGGCCTCGGTGCCGCCCGTGAGCCGAGCCAGCTGATTGTAATGTGTTTAGAGAAGAGCAGACGGTCCATCATAAATTGCATCCGTGATTTATAGAGGCGGCCATGGGAGGGTCAGTGTTCACTGTACTCCGGAGCCAGTGTATGTCTGTGTTCGAGCAAGAATGTCTGACATGTGCATCAGATTGAGAGCTAATGGCTCTGATCCAAATCTTGATGAGCTGCCTGGCTGTCTGCTGTCTTCATAGGCTGCCTCCTTCAAAAACACTGTATTCTGATGTCTTACATTTTATAGCATGATCACATTAGCAAAACTTCAGTGAAATTTTTTAGACAAAGTAGTTCCATTGTCAATAGTGTAGTGATGCATTAAACACTGCTTACTTCACTTACTTCTAAACCAAGCAGCTTTGTATTAGTAAAAACGGTAAATGAACAATTTGAAAGTTCAACAAATCAATGCAAAATTCCTAATCCTGTGGATTCCAATTAAAATGACATGCAATTTCACTGTAAAAGTGTAAATGTGACAGCACCTTAACTCTAGATTTTGTGCAGGGCATGCCACAGTGGCCATTTTTGCTGATTTTTTTTCTGTACCATTGTCTGTGAAATCATATTGGACACACAGCTGCACATTAAATATCTTCCAGTTGGCTGTGGCCAGTTGTTTATCACTGGCAGATTGTCGTATCACGTCTGTTCAGTACGTGATGTTAGACAACATCCTGATTTATAATGACTGTTTGCACAGCAAGATTTGACTTTGGATCACAATGGACCCGTTTCACATTTCCAGAGGTTCTTAGAAGTGGAAGTTGTCATTGAATGGAAGCCACAACCATGGGCGGAGCATGTGTAAGGCTTAGCCTTCCCCTGGCCACGGGGACTTGGGGCAGAAATGCCACTAAATTGGACAAAAATGCCCCTGCACAAACAAATTAAATCTATTACGTCTGTTGCTAACAAAGTGAATATGAATAGACAGTGTCGATTGCGGCATTAAATTAAAATCTGCTCATGTTGCACCGTATTTCATTTTAGGCGTTTTTACAGTGTTGCGCATTTTAACCAATCACACACAATTCTGTTGAGCTTAGGAATGCAATGGCTAATCAGAGGCATTCAGATGAGTCATCGTTGAAACAGATCAGTTTTGTTGAGTGCGCGCACATTCGCTGACTGAATTCCGGACTCTTGCGAATTCTCTCATCATAAACAACAAAGAGCAGATGTACGTACAATGTAAGTAAGAGATTCATTTCACAGTGTATACAGCTTCAGTGATTATAACGATAGTTTTGTTTTTTTGAGAGTGCTTAAACTCGCAATAAATCAATGTTAGTGATAATGTCACTTTCTATATATAATTTATTCGCTGTTTTAAAACCGTGGAAAGGAAACGTTATATAATTATCCATTTCTAACGTTTTTATTAAATTGTAATCAAGTTAAATACAAATTCAGTCATATTACACATTTTTTTAACCTACATGACACCCATGTCTGGTTCTTGCCTAAAAAGACGGGTTTATGGTGTTTAATACATTTGGCTGCTTTTAGCCTTACCTTGGAGTTCACCCTCCGCCTATGCTTGGAGAGCATAAGAGACTTTGTCCAAAAACATACAAAAATCTTAAATGCAAACATTTGACGGGGTAGTGTAAAATTGTGATTGTTTAACATGAGGTCAGTAAATAACTTACCTTTTTATGATTTCATATTTTTTGACATTAAAATGTAAAAAATGTATTACAAAAAATATATATATACTGTAAGACTACAAATGTGCAAGAGATGTGTGGATGAAGCATCTCTACACAGGCTAACATTTCACATAACTAACTTGTTCTGCTCTTTTCTCTGAGACAGATAAAAGGAAAACAGAGCGCGTGGAGAAAAAAAACCTATGAAGATTGAATTATCGATGAGCCCAAATTCAATTCGCCCCCAATAAGTGGATATCTGGAGAAAAGTCTAAACCTGAAAATGCAGCATGTAAAAAAATGCAGACACGCTAACCTGTAAGTGGGTTTTCAGATGCGTTTTTAATCAAAACCTCAACCCTTAAAGCAAGAAGAAAATAAGAAAAAGATAAAAGGGAAAGGGAGATAAAAATAAATAAATTGCTTCTTTGCATGGATATTTGGCTTGAAGAGAAGCTGAAAAATAGACAGAATACCTACACCTAAATGAATTTCTACGAGAGTTAACCAATAATAGTTCAATTGTGTGTCATGTTCATTTTTAATGCATTCATTGTGCCAAAAGTACATTTGCTATTATAGGTAAGGTGGATGAAAGCTTTAGGTGGCGCAATGTAAGTCCCAGTCTGTTGATTGAATATGTTTGCACCACCCAATTACTATAAAATGCAATTATAGTTCGCATTGATTTTAATTGGATGCACAGTGGACAGTCGAACGCCAGGAGCGGAGACAAGATCACTGCTGGTGACTAAATCTCTTTTACTTAATGCCTTGATTAAACCCATCACCCTCCGCACTTAACAAAAGCAAAACAATTTTGATACCGTCGATCAGCCTCTGGGGAGTCCAGAGAAGCCAATTAACCTTGGTTGCCATTTACTTTGGGATGAGATCTGAGGGAACTCTAACCCAGTGTGTCATCTGTTATCTGCTACGTGATCTCATGGGGAAAAGCTGGCATAAACCTCGTAATTAATTTTTCTGGAACTGGCAGCATTTTTAAAAAGTCAGCTGGACCAGTGGACTTTGGGGTGGCTGGTATGAGTTCTGGCCAGAGGTCGTGAAGCTCAGGAACTTTGAGCGTACTTGTGTGTTTTTAAAAAGATTAATTGGTGGAGTTTGGAGCTTCATCTGCATTGGCTTGAACGAGTGGTCCAAGTGAAGCTTTAATGGCATTGCAAGAAAATATCACTCACATACGCGATGAAGAAAGTCTAGTGCAAAACTCCAAAAAGCTGGACAATGCCTAAATATATTTGCAAAGAGAAAACTGAGGGGAAAATAGCTTGAAAATGTTCCAGGAATATTTATTTAGCTTTATTTATTTTTTATTTGTTTAATTATTATTTTTTTTATAATATCACTATACATTACAAACATTTGTCTGTAGTTGACTGATTTTGCAAAAACTGAAGCTGAATTAAGAATGCTAATTGAGGTAGTTGACAGATACTCTTGATATGCCACACCTGTGAGGTGGATGGATTATCTCAGCAAAGGAGAAGTGCGCACTAACACAGATTTAGACAGATTTGTGAACAATATTTGAGAGAAATAGGCCTTTTGTGTACATAGAAAAAGTTAGATCTTTGAGCTCATGAAAAATGGGGGCAAAAACAAAAGTGTTGCGTTTATAATTTTGTTCAGTGTATATATAATTTATTCGCTCAAGCATGTTAACTAGTTTTCTGTAATTACATTCCAAATTAATATAATACAAATTATAGTGTTATAAATGTACATTTTAAAAATGAAAATGTACATTTATAACCAGTACATTATTAAAATTATAAATATTTGTACAATTTTATAAAAAAAAAAACTTTGGCGAACCCAGTTCATCCCAGGCTCCTAGTCCCGGCTCGCGGTCCTTTCCCATTCCTATCCCCCCTCTCTCTCCCACTTCATTTCCTGTCAATGTTTACTGTCCTATCCTAATAAAACACAAAAATGGCAACAAACAAAAAAAACAAAACAAAAAAAAAACTTAATTTATGATGTAAATAACTGTGGAAACGCGTCATCACAGTCCATGAAAAAGTTCCATTGCTAAACTAACACAATACTTTAATAAAATTTATAGTACACACAAAATAATGAGAGAAATAATAAAAATGATTATTTATATTTTTACTATGGAATAAACTACATTTAAAATATTTAGTGTTGTCTTAGATTTTGGTTAAATTTACAGTGGTCTCAAATTCAATTCCTGAAGGGCCACAGCTCTGCAGAGTTTAGCTCCAACTCACACCTGCTTGGAAGTTTCTAGTAATCCTGAAGACCTTGATATGCTGGAACAGGTGTGTTTGATTAGGGTTGTAGCAAAACTGTGCAGAGCTGTGGCCCTCCAGGAGTTGAGTTTTAGACCAGTGGGTTAAAACAAGGAGTCCATTTTGGTGCCAACAGTTTGAAACAACCTTATTGTACCGGGTTATCAGCTTTGTTATGGGTACTGAAGGATGGGTTTAGAAAAGTGAATCTTGCTGTATGGACTAACATGTAACATGGACACATACTGTCTGACAGATATTACTGAAAGCTGCCTGATATTCTCCGTGGCAGCCCATGCAAACTGCAAAAATGAATCTGACCACAGGTGGCTATATTAGTCTGAGCACTTTGAGGCGTTCTCCACCTGTCAGTCATTTTGAGCAGCCAGGATAGCTGACATTGGGTTTGGAGGACAGGACTTGTAGAGACGGGCGGTCTAATTCAGTAGCAGAAGTTAGTGAAGCGGCTAACATCCCTCTTAGCACCTTTAAAACAAGGTAAATAACAGTAATTACTTTACTTTTATAGCAGATGCGCTTTACTGTAGTGTTTTGAGGACCCAGTTACAGCTCAGTCGACTCCACACAGCAAAATGATATAAGAAATGAAGACTTGTTTACAGAGAATATATCTTGAATTAGGTTTATTTTCCTTACCCCTGTGGTAAACAACTTTTTTTCTTCTTCTTGTTTTTAACATTTAAGCTTTAAATGAAATCATGTGAACTTATGTTTAAAACAATGGAAAATTAGTCTTATTATTGTATTTGCTTCTCAAGTTAATCTTGTTTTATATATATATATAGAGAGAGAGAGAGAGAGAGAGGGTTTTTTTTACTGGAAAATAAGAACTTTTGATTAAGAAAGTGATTTTTTGGGCCCTTGATTTGCCCTTGAAGGAGGAAAACAACCTTTCTGAACCTTCTGCTCAGGTCTTCCGCCTGGCTCGTTTTTAGCAGCATTCTCACTCACTTCAGCTGAGCTGCTGCATTCAGTATTGTAAGATTATCTACGTTTCTCAATCCCCGCAAACAGAGGCATCCGATACACAATATGTGCTCTAGATTTAACTGGAGGCCATTTCACTTCCATGGCTGAAGATTTGTAAGTGTATTAGTCACACTTGGGTTGTAGATCTGCGTCTCTTCCCAAGACTATTCACTCTGCGAGGCCGCTGTGGGTTTATTGTGTTTTCCAGTAATGTGTTGGATAATCCTAATGCTGGAGTTATGTTGAGGATGTGTGCCAGGGCCAGGACACTGGTGCATGGAGCAGATCTGGCCAGAACAGACTCGACTGGGCTCTGTCTGGCCAGCATGCTGCAGATGGCTAATGTAGGCCGCCACTCCTAATGAGTAACGACAAAGGAAGCCCCTTATGTGGGCCGCCCCTCCTAATGAGTTACCACAAAGGAAGCCCCTTTCTCAGCATGTACTTTCTCTCTCGCTCACTCTTTCCGTCCTCCTCCTCTCTTTCTTAAGTAGATTAATTAGCAGCACTTTCCCTTATCGGCCAAGAAAGTGCTCTCGCTAAGTCCTCAGGGAGATCTCACCAGGGAGGCGCAGTCGCTGCCCAGCTTTTCTGCACTTTATTTTGTGTTTATATGCCTGTGTTAGTGTGTATTTGTGTGGGTTGTTCTGTGTATTTTGACAATATTATGAAGCTGCTTTTGCGTATACAGTGTTCAACAATACTTTTGCAAGTACACAATAAATGTACATGCGACATAACACAATGGACAGTTTACACCATTCATGTCTTGCTACAGCTTTCCAAAATTTATGGATTTTTGGCTTGCATCTTCAGTGTTATTCACTATAAAGCACCCTAAATCTTTAAGAGGCAACTTTCTATAGACAGTCAGTGCTGTTTTGCATATTATTGTGTAAATGCTTGCCCAGTTATAATACTGTTTTTATGCACAGTCATTCTAGCACATTCAGGTGAAGCTCTGGGCATTCGAAGGCACGTTACACAACAAACCACACACAATTTTTTGTAATGTGAACCGTACTGTATGAGATCTGGCAAAACTGCTTTTAGCCATTATGCCCGGAAATCTGTAAACTTTTCCAGGTTGAAATGAGACAAGCTATAAGCATTCAGATTTTTTTTTAAATCTGGTGAAAACATATCTTTTTAAGTTAGCTTTTGAAATTTGCCATTTAAATTATTATTATTATTTATTCATAATGAAACCCATAAGACCTATATCATCTTCAGAACACTTTTTAATGACTTTAATGTTGCTGTCTATGCAGGGTCAGAAAGCTCTCTGATTTCATCAAAAATATCTTAATTTGTGTTCTGAGGATGAACGAAGGTGTTACAGGTTTGGAATTACATGAGGGTGAGTAATTAATGACAGAATTTTAATTTTCGGATGAACTATCCCTTTAAATAACTTATCTATATATTCTGGAATGACATGAGGGTGAGTAATTAATGACAGAATTTTAATTTTCGGATGAACTATCCCTTTAAATAACTTATCTATATATTTTTCTTCTGTATTATATGTATAAAAATCATCAGTCGTGAATAGACAAAACCTTTCATTGCCATTGTAGCACTTTAAGCTCCAAACCAGCTAATCATAATTGTGACATAAATAGCAGTCTGTCTTCTCGGTTTTCACTGGACTAACATGAAGCCAGATCAAGGTCATTCTCATTTCAGAAAGTTCCCTTCTTCCTCACTCGCATTCCCCCATCAAACTAATTAATGTTTTATACTGGTCTCTTTAATATTAGCCCAAAATAGTGCTGGTGTTTGATGTTTAAATCCAGTCGCCGGGAAGTGTAAGCTAAGCATTTCATCAGCGCGACAGGGCTTCTTTAGCCCCAGTAGTGCAGGTCTCAGTGTGAATCTATTGCTTTAGATATGCCTCAGTAATCTGCTATGGGGTGGGAGTAAAGAGGGGGCAGGAAGTATGCTTCATATTTTCATATTTTTAGAAGGAAAATTAGGCCGGTTATGAGCTCTTGAGCTCTTATGTCAATGTATAAGCTGCTCTGAAGAAGGTTGAGGCCACTGAAGATTCACTAAATAATTATTTTATTCTTTCTGCTCTCCTTTCTTTAGACTCCGCCCATTAATATCATCCACACCCAAGAAGAAGACCACAGCAGCCACACCGGTAGGTTGAATGAGTGCCTTGTATTATTACTTCATATTTTAATAGGTTTATTTTACATTGGACATCAAGTGGTAATCTAACATTACTGAAATGTATTTCAAATTTTCAAATTTTAGTAGGCCCATCAATATGCAAAATTTAATTTTATAAATGTAATAGTTGTCATAGTTTTAAATGTTTGGTTTGAAATTTGATGATTTCAGCCAATAATTCACACAAAACACCTGTCATCACAAACCATAGTTATTCTTGTTGCTACCAATTCGATTGGAACTACAGCCCTGGACATTAAAAACCAAATGTATAACTATGCACCTTATTTCATAACTCAAGATCTAATGTGATTACTGAATGACATCCCAGTGCAGAACTGTTTGTGGTCTGTTTTCTTGTTGCCCTAATGAACAATATTTCATGAATATCAGCTTAGTTGAGGTCAAATCAAATTCACTTGACTAAACCTACTTGACTTCAGTGGTAAATCCATCACGATAATCAAATACTTCATAGCTAAATGTCATGGCAGTAAATATCGAACCAGCATATTTCACAATGCTGGGTAAATATGGCATATACATTTAATTGAAAGTCAATATTTGTGATAATGTTCAAGGCACAAAATTTGATGGATTGCCTCTGTGCTCGCTGGGTCTTAGTGTCTCTGTTCAAAATAGTCAGGCTTAAATAAACAGCAGTGTGGCCTGAAATGCATGTACAAATAGACAAAATAGCTGTTGTGGGGGGAAAACCACGCACAACATGATTGGAGGGGTCAACTTTGCTCTCGCAGTGAAGCCCCCCGCTGTCTCATCCAGGTTGCTGCCAAGATGTTCTGAACTAAATCATATAATGTATTTTAACAATTTTATATAATGTATTGTGCCTTTCTCAGAGAGATTCAGAGGAGAGTCATTCTTAACAAAGAAACATTAGCTGTTCGCCCTTTTTTCCCACAAAACAAGAACAAGCAGAGCATTCATGCAGTGCTTGAGACATGCATTAGAGGTCTTAGTTCAGATGTCATAAGAAATTGTAGAATGTATTAAACAGAAAAGTACTGGAATATTATCTTTTATCTTTTTCTTAATTTTCTTCTTCCTAATGAGATCATGAATGCCCCAGCCCAGATTCTCTAGTCATTAGGCCTCTGCTTATCTCTGTGATCCCAGCCCGGGTTACTCACTCTGGGTGTAACCCACAGGTGAGCTGCAGGGCGTCTTCTAGGCGTTTGCCAAGCTTGGCAGCCCCTATTACAAGAACCCTGCTGCTGCTGTTTCCCCTTAACTGGCACTGCCTGAAGAGCGGCCTCACAGTACAGCGGCAAGACTTTCATGCTCTTCCTCCGTTTTTCACAACATGATAATTGATTTAGGCCTCTGCTTCCCCTGAGCTGTACTTCCTTACACAGATGCCTGCTGGGAAATGTAGCCCTGATTCACTTGGGCTCGTTCTTTTCGATTTAATCTGTTTTTTCCTCGACTGTGTAGAATCACTATTTTTAGTTTTTTTTTTTTTTTTTTTTTTTTGGACAGAGAGTAGAAAATGACAGGAAATTATTATAAAGAAAAGAAGCGGAGGGGAATCAGCGGAGGTTGAAGGCCAGAGTCAAACCTGCATTTACCACATGAGCACCATGATTCAACATGTCAGATGCTCTAATGCTAGCCACTACACTATGGGACAGAGTAAGAATCAGTATTGAGCATTATTATAGAAAATATTTGTGAAAAAGAGATTAGGAGTTGTTGCAGGCCAGATTCAAACTTGCATTTTCCACATGAGCACCAAGATTCAACATGTCAAATGCATGTATGTTAGCCTCTACACTATAGTGCTGACTAAAAGTAGCATTTAAATTAATATAATATGGAAATTATTTAGGATGAAATAGGGAAATGTTATCAGGACTTGTTGCAGGCCAGATTCAAACCTGCATAACCCATATGAGCAGTTTTTTGAACATTATTGTGGAAATTATTTGGAAAAAACAGGAAATGGGCTCGGAACTTGTTGCAAGCCAGATTCAAAACTGCATTTCCCACACGAGCACCTTGATTTAACATGTCAGAAGCACATTTGCTAGCCACCACACTGTGATGCTAACTATGAATCAGTATAATGAACATTATTATGGAAATTATTTGGGGCAAATAGGATCGGGACTTGTTGCAGGCCAGATTCGAATCCACATTACCCACATGAGCACCACAGTTCAATTCATTAGATGCACACTTCAGTATTGAACATTATGGAGATAATTAGGCAGATTGAGGGGGAATGGGATCAAGACACATTGCTGACCAGATTCGAACCGTAATCACCAACATAAGCACAACGATTTATATCTGACAGTAGAATTTCAGGGAAGCATGGTTAGTTTATATACAAATCTGTTGTCTCTTATTTTTCTAAAACATTATTTATTTCAGGTCACTCCTAGCATTACCATGATGTTGCCTCCTGCAGCCCCAGAGCCCACTCCGGCCCCCACCCCTCCCCCCGTGTTGGAAAATGAGCCTGTGGCATATGAGGAACCCGCTGAGGAGGAAGAGGAGAATGAGGAAGAGGCAGAGGAGTCTTGCATTAGCGCCATGGAGCTGATAGGTGGAAATGGTTAGTATATCACAGCGGATTGTAGTCGTGTCACTGACAAGGATAATGAAGTCACGGCTCAAGGGTTCAATGATCAAGAGTTTCCTAGATTAGTTCCAAGGTCTGGCTCTTCATTTTGACAAATTGTGTAATGCTAAGTGGGCTGTAACTCTAGCATTTGTGGCAGACTGCATTTGAAGTGTTTATCATCTTGATAAACTGCTCCTATCTCTGCTCCTCTGCAAGTCATACATCTACAAATAGTTGCTTATCACAGTAGTGTCCTAGTAGCAGTCTACCAATATAATTTGATCTAATCTTTAGCTTTCTCTTTTTTCAACATGTATCCAGAAGTGACAGAATTCATTACAATCTTTCTCTTTACAGACTACGGATGTGAAGCTGAAGAAGAGGAGGTATTTTAGACTGCACCGTATCGTCTGTTACCTGAACTTCTCATCCTCCTATTCACTTCTATTACTCCCTATGGCAAGGAGAGGAGAATTTAAGGCACATTTGAGACACCTATAATATGCTGCACGTTTATGAAAGGTCATTCTCCCTCACAGTGCATTATATGACTGGTTAAACTGCAGCATCTGGGTGATGAATGAGCTACAATGGGAGAAGGTGGCTGGCAGCTTTAGATTGAAGAACATAAAACCATTTTAGCACTTTGCTGGTGTTTCACTAAAAGTTCAAGAGACAGGAATCTCTAAAGTAGTTTCCTGAGTATCTCAGAAAATTTGTTTTACAGGTACAGGATTTGAACCTGTTGGTAATTCCTGAAAGGTAATTTGTTGTACATTTACATTTGTTGTACAACATTAATTGTAAATACATAGTAGGAAGCTGTGACAATGTCACTTTTAGTGTTTTAACTTTTTATTTTATGATATGTCTGTATATATGTACATGTAACAGTGTTTTGTGCACTGTTATAATTCATAATTCCATGAAAAAGTAAATGTTCCTGTGTTGGATTATGATACATACTAATGTATTTTACAGCTATGTTATGACCCTCATTTTTTAACTGTTTTCATTAGATCATCAAATGTGGATTTCAGAGTACACAGTGAAAGCAGAATATTTGAATGTGTATGTAAATAAATTCACATCTGTTTAGGATGTTTTAATGATGATTTTATGGTGCTTTTGCATTCATTTTGATGTTTAAAACCCAACTCCCCATTCATTGTAGTTAAATGGAAAAGAATGAGAGCACAGTCGTCTTTTGTGAATTCTCCTTTTATGTTCCACTGAAGAAAGAAGAAAAGTCATACAGATTTGGAACGACATGACAGTGAGTAAATGACAACAGAATATTTCATTTTTGGTTGCACTAATCATTTAAATTGTGAATTCAGAGTTCATTTCTTTATATGTTTTCCCTACATTTCCTTTCTTGTTTCTTTATATATTTTTCATGTCAAGCAAATAATGTACAGTATTACCTTACAGCTGAAATTCTTAAATGTTTTTTGCAAGCTGAACCTCTTTGACCTGAAATATTTACTTGAAGTACCCAGAAATTTTATGTTAATATTTAAATAATTAAATAACACATTCCTATGTTTACAGTTCTTTGATCACATGACATGCAGGCAAACAATTAAATTCTTTCATTTTGATTTTATTTTGAATTTATTGTCATTTTTATACCTTAATTCATCATTAGCTTTTCATTAACTCAAAAACCACTTGCAGTTCCCTCACAAACCCCAGTTAGGCAAACCACAGCATGCTACACATCTACACAGACTTACTTCCCACATGCTACACATCTGTGATACAATTTCTCAAATCAGATTTGTTCAGGAGTCATGGTCAAGGTGGTTTAAGACTTCGATTCATCAGTGCTTCCTGAATTTCATTAGAAGAATTGAGCTTAATGTCTTTGTGCGACTGTGATCCGAGCATTCAAGAACCACAACAGCTGAAACATACGAAACCAGTTTTCATTTGTGAGTAGCCTACTGTAATGGCTAATGATATAGATTTTTTATGAGTCTGTGGTCAGACGAATACCATGGGCTTTGCCTGTGGCTCATATACCCTGACAGAGCTCATCAACAGATAGCTCATTAGAACGAAAGCCTCCAAACAGATCCAGTAGAACCATTTACCCCTAAACAACCATCAGCCTCTGTGAAAGGCCATATTCATACATGGTGGAGCAGTATGCAGCTATCTGGAGGTTTAAGATGTGTTTGCTTTCGAGAGTATGGGGAAACTGCAGCCCATTAAACCCGCTCTGCTGATCAGACTGAAGAGTAACAAGACACTATAATGGTCTGCTTCTGCAGTACTGCAGTCTGTCACTCACATCTGATTTGATTTGTCCACAGATGCAGGCTCAGGGTGCCCTTATACTTCAACTGTATCGGGTTCAGTTCTTCAGAGCATTGTGTTCAAATTGCTTCCCACTCTGTCTGGCTGTAGACCTACTCTGGTTTCAGTCGGGCTGGTATATTAATCACACGGTCCTCTCGGAGCAAGGTCAACATTGTGATTTTAACATCCTGTAGATAATCGCAAGGTATCGCTGGACTGTGTTTCATAATTACCAGCCCAAACTGAATTTAGTTATGTTTCCATGCAGCTTGTTAAGGAGAGTTATGCTTATTACCCTATTTGTTACTTTTTTTAGAGATTGTGCTTGAAGGATGATGACGAAGCAATGAAAGAATCCCGTAGATTTGCATTGAAGGAGAGATGCGAGCAATCTGTTGAACTGAAGGTAGGGTATTTTGACTTGGGCTATTAAAAATTTCGGCCCCGCTTTATATTAAGTGGCCTTAACTACTATGTACTTACATAAAAAATTAAGTACAATGTACGTATTGTGTTCATATTGTATTACAAAACACTTTTGCTGCTATTGAGGTGGGATACGGGTAAGGTTAGGGACAGGTTTGTTGGTATGGGTAGGTTTAAGGGTGGGTTAAGGTGTAAGGGATGGGTCAACTGTAATTATAAATGTAATTACAGAAATTAATTACAGATGTAATTACATGCAGGTATTTTTAAAATATAAGTACTATGTAAAAACATGTATGTACACAATAAGTGCATTGTACCAAATTATTAATTTAAATGTAAGTACATAGTTGTTAAGGCCACTTAATATAAAGTGGGTCCAAAATTTCTTGTAGGTTTGACTTTCTCCCTAGGTCTGTAAAAATGAATGCATAACGTAGTTTGTCTACCTAAACATTTAGGGTGCTTTCATACGTGTAGATCGATTGCTTTGTTCCGAAACAGGGATTAAAATTATTACAATGTTGCTTTTTATTCTTGGTGCGGTTCGCTTTCACATGGCAAAGTTTCTAAAGGGACCAAATTTGTTAATACAAGTAACGCGCGAGTAAACTGTTCTCTCATTGGTCAAAGTTCCACGGTTTATTTTCCGGGATTCCACTGAGCTGTCACGCATGTCATCCGTCAGGATGGAACGATAACAGCTTCGCGGGCTT
>NW_015539816.1:2829495-2852820 GCF_001515605.1 Sinocyclocheilus anshuiensis | reverse complement strand
ACTGTAATTATAAATGTAATTACAGAAATTAATTTCAGATATAATTACATGCAGGTATTTTTAAAATATAAGTACTATGTAAAAACATGTATGTACACAATAAGTGCATTGTACCAAATTATTAATTTAAATGTAAGTACATAGTTGTTAAGGCCACTTAATATAAAGTGGGTCCAAAATTTCTTGTAGGTTTGACTTTCTCCCTAGGTCTGTAAAAATGAATGCATAACGTAGTTTGTCTACCTAAACATTTAGGGTGCTTTCATACGTGTAGATCGATTGCTTTGTTCCGAAACAGGGATTAAAATTATTACAATGTTGCTTTTTATTCTTGGTGCGGTTCGCTTTCACATGGCAAAGTTTCTAAAGGGACCAAATTTGTTAATACAAGTAACGCGCGAGTAAACTGTTCTCTCATTGGTCAAAGTTCCACGGTTTATTTTCCGGGATTCCACTGCGCTGTCACGCCTGTTATCCGTCAGGATGGAACGACAACAGCTTTGCGGGCTTATTGTTGTTGTTTTTTTTGTTGTTGTTTTTTTGTAGCTGTCGTAATAATAATTTATCATTTTGAGCAGGAGTCCAGGATTGATCGGGAAAACATTTTTAAAATGCACCTACAAAGAAGAGCAATAAGACGGCATTATAAAATAAAGTGCGCTTTGATTTTTGAATGGCAAAGACGTGCTCACCCACAGACATTCACAGGTTCATTTTGAGGTATTAGCAAAACAACAAAGCTGATGCTTTTCACGGAACTTACGTAATTACCCATCATACATTGTGATATAGCCTGGTCCGTTAGATCGGATTGCTTTCTCACTACAACCGTTATTCATAGTCATTTTAGGAGAGTAAAACGACAGATTTTATGAGGCTGGAATCTTCATCTTAATTGAATGCAAATAATATTTAAAAGTACTATTTAACATTTTAAATAAAAGGACTAAATGCACCTTTAAGGCTTGACCCAAAAATTAAAATTCTGTCATCATTTACTCTCCCTCATGTTCCAAACTTACATGACTTTGATTTTTCTGTGAAACACAAAAGAAGATATTTTGAAGTATGTTGGTAACCATGCGTTTCGGTTCCCATTGACTTTCATTGTATTTGTTCATTTAATGGAAGTCAATGGGAACCAAAACTGTTTTGCTTCAAAATATCTTCTTTTGTGTTTCACAGAAAAAACTAAGTCATGTAAGTTTGGAACAACATGAGTGATTGTCATTTTCAACTGAACTATTCTTTTAAGAATTCATGTGTGTTTTAACAAAAAATATGTGCTTTGTTTTTTCTTTTTTTTTTACAGCTGAGGGATGAATTGAAATTACCCGACATCATGCCACAGATGCTGTTCGTAGACATTAAGTGGAAAATAATGGATGATAATGTCTTATGACACTCATTAGATACAATGACGGTGATGATGGTTGTGATGAATAAGTGATTAATACAGTCTCTTTAGGGTTCACAGCAAATGCAACATATCATGCTGTTCGCACCCTTCCTAGTCACAGGCTGTTTTGAGCTTCTCTTCGCCTTGAGCTACGGTAAAGCCTGTGGATTGTGCATAATCATTTTCCTGTGAGCCACAGGCCAGCTGTGTCCTGGAGGTTGAGGGTAGAGGGCTGTGAGATTTATACAATGTGACGCTTCTCCTGTGTGCTGACAGATAGCTCATCTGTCTCCTCTGATTGTAGTCACTCCATTGGGCTCAGGTGAGAGTAAACATGACCTCACTGATCTTCACTATGTTTGTTCAGGCCAGACCAACATATAAGCTTATCATAAGCATATATCTTTTTTTATATATAAAAAAAACTATTGCAAAATAATGCACTCTGGAGGTGGTATGTGTGTGTGTGTGTGTGTGTGTGTGTGTGTGTGTGTGTGTGTGTGTGTGTTGCTTGTTATTATTTTACTTTTGTGTTGTTTTATTTTAAGAGGAAGATTAATTTAGTATACAGATGTAAAGAACTGATATACTGAAATAATTTTGTGAGTATGGGATAGGAAAAAAACTGTCTCTTACACACTAAGAAATCTTACACAATTATTGATACTAAATTCCACACAAAATTAATTGGTCTAGAAACTTCATACATGCTTACAAAACTTCTGAACTTATAAGTCTATTATGAATAAATGGAATATATGATTTTGGGCCATTGAATTTTTGCAAAATAACGCACTCTCGAGGTGGCACTGTGCGAAGAGTGTTTTTCAACAAATCAACGGCCTGTCGTCAACTATTATAATTATTATAATTACAAATATAATGACTAAAAGAGATGTTAGAGGCTTAATGATGGTTACTTAATGATGAAGTCATACAACCGTGGTGTAGCTCGTTTATAGCCTAGGTTATACAGTATGTTATAGACAATAATGTTTTACTTCTGGCAGTTGTATTAAGATTTACAATTCATAAACGTGTACATTTGTGAAGATTATCTTGATGAATAAAGCGTGTAAGAATCCTAAACTTTCATTGGTAACAGAGCTGATTTTCTGTAAAAATCCAATTAGGTTTTTGTCAATGGAATCAGGTTAATGCTAACTTCAGGGTTTGGTCTACAAAAATACATGATCAATGGAGTGTGGCTTTTAAAAAAAAATACTGGCATGACTTTTTTGTTTTCTTAACTTGAGTATGTAAAAAATTGATGTTTTCTTGTGGTATTGTGTTAATATCATCAATTAAAAAACTTATCATTTTAATCGTGTGCTAATCAATGTCAGTTTTAAAACAGTGGACCAATCAGAAGAAGTCTAGGGTGGGGCAACCATTCCAAGCATGTGTGAAAATAGCTGCTGTTCTTGTCTTTCCATTATATTCCTTTTTTTTTTTTTGCCGTAGTATATCTCATACTCACTGTTTTTTTTACTGTTCTTCACTGCATGTCACGTTTTCTATGTGAACACCCCCTAATTAATCAGTATTTTTGTCATGTTTTCAATTTCTAACAGCAAAACTGTGTAACATAATATGCCCTCCTTATACCTGAATTTCTCCACTGAAAGTTGTCCTTTCATCCTCTCATCTCCCCCTGCTCTGCCGTACTCTTCATGTCTCTCTGCATCTCGTTGAGTTACTGCAGACTGAACTAGAGATAGTCGCAACCTATCTCTCTTTTCCTGCAGTGCACCAATTATGTAGCCGTTCAGTGGTTGTCCCACGCAGGCACACAGAGATGCTGTCACGTCTCCAAATGATCACCGTCTTGTAACGGTACACTATGTAGAAAACATCCTCTGCGCTTTCATTCCCTGCAGAGTTGTCTTGTGCTGTTGTCTGCTAAATTTACCGCGCTCGCCGTGATGGGGCAGCGTGCCATGCATCCCCTCACTGCTCAGCTGTTCTGAAACAGTTTAGCTGAGGAAGACCCCATCATCTGTAACTTCAAACCCAAACCCATATCCCACATGCCTCTTAATTACGCACAAAAGCCCAACGCTGCGAACAATAGAATGTAACATGCACATTAAGAGGTATAACACACTGTAGCCATGAAGAGACAAACTCGCCAGGGCCCCATTCAAGTGATCTAATTAAACACAACGAGCCCCATCCCAGCCCCCTCCGAGCCATCTGCTGCTCCACCACTTGTGCATTCTCCTGCTACATTTATTCTCTTCTAGTTTTTTAAAATAACCTTTATTTAACCAGTGAGCCTAATTACTTTCTCGTTTGGGATGCAAAAGGTGAGGGGCAGTTCAATAACACAGGACAACATTTGACATTAAAGCTGCAATGCCATTGCACAGTGATACACGGTTGCATCATTTTAACATTATTAAATAGAAGTACTTCTGTAAAAATACGTAAATGTCAAAACAATCGGCAAATAATTTGCTAGAACTGTCTGTAAATGAAAGACTGTAAATTAAATCAGCAATGTTTCCACATCTATTTTTACACCTATTGCATCAAATTATGTCTTGGTTGGTTTCTCTCATAATGTGCATTTCATGCTTATTAAGGATTGACTTGTTTTCTGCTAAACTAATTTTTAGCCTTCAGTCTGTTGAACGATGGTCAAGCTTCATGATCTGTTGAGACCGAATTGACTCTTTTGATCTTTGGGGTCCCACAATTACATAGTAAATAATAATAGTAATTTTGAAATTTTGTTTTCAATTGCTTTTAATATTTGTATTTAATATATTAATATTTTATTTTTTTATATTAAGTATTCATGTTAAATATTTGATGAGTATATTAATATTTTACTTTTTATATTTAGTTTTACCACAATGTATACATACTGTACATTTTTCTAAATTGCAGTTGATATACATTTTAGCAACATTGTTTGTGTGATATTGAGCCTGCCAAAAAATAGCTTGTATGAAAATACAATACAAAAAAATCTGAATATCTTTCATATTACTTTTTATAACTGGAGTATCTGAGACCCCAAATTGAGTGTTTTTTTATAATTGTGAAAATTATGTGTATAATCAGTTTTCATAAGATTATGAAAAGCCATGTAGTATCAATTTAACACTTAAAGGTATAGTTCACCCAAAATTGTAAAATTCTGCCATTTACTCAACCTTGTGTTGTTCCAGACCTGTATGATTTTCTTTCTTCTGTTGAACTCAAAAGAAGATGTTTTGAAGAATGTTGGTAACCAAACATTCTTGGTTCCCATTGACTTCTATTATTTTCTGTCTGAATTAAAAGTAAAACTGAGTAAATTATGACAAAATGTACATTTTTGGGTAGGCTATCCTTTTCCAAGTATATTTTTGGATCTAGCAGAATGAACTTGGTGTCTGAGACCCAAACAGAACATGATGGTTAACCTTTTGTTATAGTATAACAACAATGCAATTTGGCTACCTTGGCTTCTTCTTAGTTCTCTTCCTTGTCATCTGTCTTGCAGCACCATCTGTGTGGGAAACATTTTGGGAAAGTCCCATTCAGCTGTTATGATATGATGACATAATGTTGCTTTTGATCATCAAAGCCTCCAGCAATCTCTTCACCATCAGACACTTCACTTGTAGCCTGTAAATGATACAGCGGTATGTTCATCACAACCTCAAATGTAATAAACAATACAAGGTAACCATGACAAGACAAGACAAGACAATACATGCCTGACACGCTAAACTGAGAACACGTTTTACTTGCATGACGTTATTTGTTTTTGTTAAAGAAAGCCTAAAGTTACGCTTCATTTCAGAGCTGACCAGAGTTGCTTGAGTGTCCTCACTAAAGTAGGACCACAGAGGAGACTGACAAAATTATAAAATGTTTGGCTGATACCCATAGTAAACTTAGGAAGTCATGCATTTCAGTCTGGCTGTTCAATCTAGAGTGTAGCACACTTCATTTAACCTGACTTTGAAATGTTCAGCGCGCTTCAAATCAGACTTAATTGTCTCACCCCCTCATATATACAGTCATGCTTGGTGCTCGGTTGGATACTCAAGTGTATTGTTGACTCATAACATTACAATCAAATAATAGAACATGAATGTAAATACATTTGACAGCAAACGTGTTATAAACAAACTGGTCCTTAGCTTCTGCAAGACAAACAGCAGTGAACTGTATTTCTCTGTTAAATAAGAGTCATAATCCACATTATTTTTAATATGGATATAAGCTGTAAATATGCAAGACTTCAAATTCATTAGCCACTATAGGTAAATAACTAGAATAATGACAAGTGCAGTAATCTTTTGAAGTATTTGCACTACAATCCAGTGTGTTTATGATTATAATAATAAATTATAATATGATAAGAATTGCCCGTTTGCAATATCAAGCAGCATGATTAAACTTTTTGTACAGCTAAAATAACTAAAAGCTGCCGACACTGAAAGCCTCGCCCTTTCAAGTTATAAATGTCTGTTTCCGCTATGTTAAAAATAAGATGGACTGCAGTGTACACTTGCTATTTCTTGTTATTTTTAAGAAATAGCATAAATGGTAAGCATAGTATGGTAGAATTTAACAACTCTGAAAGTTTCTTTGGTTTTGATCTCAGTACTGACATCTATTGGCCTGGATGCATGAAGTCGTTTAGTAACTGCAGCATTTCATATTGAACCTGTTTGTTTATCTTTTGTTTTGTTCCTTTTTGTATGTTTTTCTTCGTCAAACAGTCATTTGTGTGTTTATATTTGTGACCCTGGACCACAAAACCAGTCTTAAGTGTCAATCTTTCAAAATTGAGATTTATACATCAGATGTGAATCACGGCTTTGAGAGTCATAAAACATACACAAACAAAACCAATTTAAACCCTGCGGCTCGTGATGATACATTGATGTGTAAAGACACAAAACGATCTGTTTGTGCAAGAAACTGAACAGTATTTATATAGTTTTTATAATGGACCATTGACACTCCCAATTGAGATTGTAGATAGCGTGTCAATGGTCCATTTGAGAGATAGGTGGCAGTAATACACTTATAAGTCTGCGATCCGCCATAAAGCAATAAGAAGAAGAAGACGCCTCACGGGCCGGCTGAAGAAGAAGACGCGAATGCGCTCAGGACAGTTCAGACATTGCGGTGAAAATCAGAGGTAAAAAATGATATAAATACTGTTCAGTTTCTTGCAGAGACCGATCGTTTTGTGTGTTTACACATCAATGTATCGTCACGAGCCGCAGGGTTTAATTTGGTTTTGTTTGTGTATGTTTTATGACTCTCAAAGCCGTGATTCCCACCCACTGACATTATAGGACTGACAGACTGCAACGGTTTGAGTTAAAAATCTTCGTTTGTGTTCTGAAGAAACAAAGTCACCTACATCTTGGATGCCCTGGGGGTAAGCAGATAAACATCAAATTTTCATTTTTGGGTGAACTATCCCTTTAAGACTGGTTTTGTGGTCCAGGGTCACATTTACCACTTCATGTCCCACCATTTATCAGTATTTGTTATAGAGTTGTTGTGGATTTTTCCACTTATATTCATTGTGTTTGGACTGTCTGGTGGATTGCACATATCCTGATCCCGACCAATACTTATTTCTTACTTTCCTTTTAGATACCTCAGCAGCACTGTTAGAGAACATCCCACCCAGAACATCAATTCAGTTAATAGGAGCTCAGCTGCACGTGGCTCCATGTGATAATCAGAATCAGGGTCCATTTTAGGGCGATTCGTCACTTCAGTCATAACACATCATCACCCTTTGGTCACAAAGGTGCAAACACACACACACACACACAAACACACAACTACTGGCTTCAGTCAGGCATTTGATGCTGCCATCTCAACTCTTTCCTCCTACACTCTAAAAATTAAGGTTTCAAAAGAGGCTTTTCACAGCGACGCCACAGAAGAACCATTTTTGGGTTCTTCAAAGAATCATTCAATGAACAGTTCTTTAAAGAACCATGTTTTCTGAGTGTGAAGAACATTCTAATAATCTACAAAACCTTCTGTGGAATGGAAAGGTTCTATGGATTTTAAAGGTTCTTCATGGAACCATAGATGCCAATAATAGGCTACATATATTTTTAAGAGTGTAGTGACTCTGGTGTTCATTTTTTTTAGTGAATAAGTGAACGAGCAGCAGTTTTGAATACAGTAAACAATAAAATCCCCCTTCCATTTATATTCTCACACACCTCATGATTTCATATGTCATTACTAACATGAGCAGAGGCAAAATTTCCAATTTTTTCATGCTCTTGTTCCACACGCTGACAGCTCACAGCTGTTATGTGAGAAAGTCTGCTGACATTGTGTTGGCGTTTACATCATTACTATAGCAACCGATGTTGTACACTGGATATTGACTACACTGTCTGAACAGACTGATCAGATTATATTACTTAAAAAATGACAGCGCAGACAGTTTTAAACAGCAGATTTTAAAACCAAATATCTGTGTGCAGAGTATAGGCTATATATGTGAATACACACTATCATGTGCAGTAAAAGTGCTTGGTCTGTCTGTTGTTCCTAAAATGTTGTGATGATCACAAATAACCCTGCTTGTTATGCTTCATTCCATCCCAGGAAATTGCCGGGGGCCATTTTTACGGTTTGTTGAAGATGTGTGCAAATAATGGACATGCGCGCGGCGCGCGCTGGAGGTATAAAATAGCTGTTTTTGATTTGGGTTCTTCTTGTCTTATTTGACCTGCAGGGCTACTCGGATACTCATAAGGAGAAAAAGAAGCATATTTATCATCCTCTTCTTGTCCGAATTTATCTGCATCATTAAGTGTGAATAAAAATTCATTTTTCCTCAGAAATTTGTTTTATATCAAAGCAGTTAATGCTCTTGCAAGGCTTGTGTTAATTGAATGAATGAATGGCAACAGAAGGACATAGTTAAAGCACAATTCACCCCCTAAAAATGACCATTTTGTCATTTTTACTTGTTTCAAACCTGTTAGATTTTCTTCTGTGAAACACGAAAGGAGATATTTTGATGAATGTTCATGCTGCTCTTTTCTATACCATAAAAGCATTTATGTCACTCTAAGAACTAAATTATTTGTTAAGTTAACAGATATTTCCTTTAACCCTAAAACACAATGCAATGCATTATTTATAATATGGGTAAAACAACTGTGAAAAATAAATGTGTAAAATGTCTTCATAATAACACAATAAATTGATCTCTATTTTTGGTTGTGTTTACAGGTTTGAAACAAGTGACCTGGGTTGTCAAGCTCCAAAAAAGATAAAAAAGCAGAAAAACGTATTTGTATATTACAACTTTTCTGCAGTCATACAGGTGCATCTCAATAAATTAGAATGTTGTGGAAAAGTTCATTTATTTCAGTAATTCAACTCAAACTGTGAAACTCGTGTATTAAATAAATTCAGTGCACACAGACTGAAGTAGTTTAAGTCTTTGGTTCTTACTGAAAGAAATGAACTTTTCCACGACATTCTAATTTATTGAGATGCACCTGTATGATAGCTTTGTGTGAAAAACAGACTGAGCAGAGCAACGAAAATTTAATTAAAACATTTGTTAACTGAATAACAAAAAGGGGTAATAATATAATAACCCTAACTAATAATATAATTAATATAATAATATTAAAAAAGGAAAAACTGAAATGAAACAAAATACATTTTCTTCAAAAAAAAATAAATAATAATAATAACAAATTATTATTATTTTTAGTTGCTAATACATGGCGTACTGTAACTTAAACTTAAAATCTTATCTTTACAACCTGCATTAAACATGAAAATGCCACTAGATAACATGAATTACGTGTCGCGCTCTCGATCTGATTCCCCGTGAAGATTAATAAATTCCTTGGTTTCTGTACTCTTGGTCTCCTCGTTCCTTGCTCCGTGTTCCCACACCGTAGCAGATCATGACAGAATACCGGAACAAAAAGTAAGCGGCACCCCCTCTCCCCCTGTTGATTTCCGTTTTTTGAAAGTTTTTGCTTTGTTGTTTTTCGCCTTGGCCTCCCGAGTCCCCTGCTCCGCGCCATGGCCTCCCGAGTCCCCTGCTCTGGAGGCCCACTGTCCCGTGTCTGTCCTGAGTGTCACTCCAGAGTGCCCAAGCCCCCCCTCCCCATTGGATGTTTTATGGCGTGAGGACACGCTTTCCGGAGGGGGACATTATGTCAGACTCTGTTCCGTGTTTTGTGGTTTTCCTCATGTGCCTTCCTTTCCCATGTTTAATTGCTCCCAGGTGTGTCTCGTCATCCCCTCCTCCTGTGTGTATAAATAGTGTTCCCTGTGTGTGCTCCAGGGTCCGGTATTGTTTGTCTACAGTGCTACGTGTGCTTCCCCGTGAAGATGAATAAATTCCTTGGTTTCTGTACTCTTGGTCTCCTCGTTCCTTGCTCCGTGTTCCCGCACCGTAGCAGATCGTGACAAACACAGACTGCTGAGAGATTTATTGGCTCTCAGGGAAAATTTCAGGGCTTTTTGTTGCAACATTCTTGTTGTCCATATGATAGAACTGGATGCTATTAGGTGTAAACTTTCGAAATGTTAGATTTTAGTCATGTATTGATGCACTTAACATTACATAACCCACTAATATACTAAAAAATATGTTCTTTTTCACCACCTTTCAGTCAACAGGGAGAAAATAGCTTTATTGTTGTTGTCCATTTAAAAATGAACTTGTTGTTTTCCATCCTAAACAGGGCCAATAAAACAACAGCCAGAATTCGAATGACTTTTCTTATTACTAATGCTAGAGGGCAAAGGTGACACTAATCAGACTGTGTTTCATTGACTGCATATTAAGTATGTTTGTAATGTGCATGTTGGAAATGCATTCCAGCCTGTGTGTGTTGGTGTTTGGAAACAGAGATGGAATAATGTGGGAGGAGAACCAGCAGAAAGAGACATTTCTCCTGGATCGGCACTGGCTCCTCCATCCCTTTCCCTCAGGGTTGACTTTGACTTTCCCTCATCCCTTTCTGGGCCATAGGGTAAGGGCTCATGAAGGCTGAGGGTGGTTGTGGTGTCAGTAGGGAGGTTTGGTTGAGGTTAGCATTGATCCTCCCCCGCCCCAAGGCGCAAGGGCGCCTCAATCATTCCCTGGATCAGCTCTCATCCATTTGCTTTGTCACTCTTTAAATTACCCTTTCTCTCAATGCCACCCTAAGGTCTGAGAATAATTTCCAAGAGAATAAAATCTGTGGCAGATTTCGTGCAAAAATTGCCCTTCCTGTGGAGTTTGTGTTTTCTGTCAGCTGTTTTTTAAAATAAGATGTTCTCTAAAGCTGAAAAAGGCTGAGCTGAGTGATGTTTGCTTGTTAATATTCAGGTGCAAATTCAATAACAGTTACGCTTCTTATTGTGCAGTATTTCATTGCAAAAACCTGCATCTTTTATGCAATCTAGTTTCGCCAGGTTCTAAAAACACTGAACAGTATGTTATAGTGCTACTATATATTTATTATATTTTTTTATTTTTTTGTTTTCATTTTAATTTTAGTTAAGGTTTTTTTTTTCTTTAAGTTGAACATAATGAATATGAGATGTGTTTCCTTGGCAAGTAGCTGAAATAAAATACTTTTAAATATACTATTTTACTTCACTTAACGTTTATTTTATTTAAAGTAACAAAATGTTTTTAAATTTTATTTTTATTTTTTTTTTATTTTTAGTTAAAGGGGTCATATGATGCATACAATACAATTCTGAGGCCTGAAGTTGCAAAGACTAAAGTCTCAAAACCAAAGAGATATTCTTTATCAAAGTTAAGACTCTGCCACACACCCCCCTAAAACAACTCGTTCTAACACGCCCCCACATGTCTACCTCACTATGTGGAAATATTTGCGTAATGCCGCCCAAATGTGCACGCAAAGAAAGAAGGCGTGGTTTCAGTAACCACAGTTAGTGTTGAAGCAGCCATGTCAGGGAGACGCTGTGTGTTTCTAGGCGAAAGCAAAAGCACTTTATTTGGCCTTCCGAAAGTAGATGCATTTAGGAATCTTTAAGATTACTTACAACAGAACAGCAATGCATTTTATGGACGACCGTTTCGTGAACCTAGGAGAGGAGGTAATTCTGACTTTGCTATGACAATCTGGCGCTTCTGAATCAGCTACTGTTTTGTTATTAGTTTAAGTATTTGCTATTGACTGTTCAAATGCGGAGTTTTGCGCATCGTGTGTGTGCGCGCACGCGCGCGTGTGTGTGTGTGTGTGTGTGAGAGAGAGAGAGAGAGAGAGACAGGGTCACATCGAGAGAGAGAGAGAGAGAGAGAGAGAGAGAGAGAGAGACCCTTTCGGGCTCTGTCTTTACATTTATTTTGAAAGATGAAGCTCGCGATTATGGTAAGTGGCGTTACATTTCCGACGAGTGCTTGCGGTGTTCGGCCAATCACAATGCACTGGGTCAGCTGGCCAATCAGAGCAGACTGCGCTTGTCGGAAGGAGGGACTTTGTAGAAAACAAAGCATTTGAGAGAGGCGAGGCATAGAGGACCTACAATAATGTACAGTATTTGAAAAATAATGTGTTTTTTGAACATTAAAGCATGTCAACATATTCTGTTACACCAAATCCACAAAATAATGATCTTTAAAAAAGCATCATATGACCCCTTTAAAGCTGCAGTCCGTAACTTTTGCGTCTTTGTCGCCATCTCTGTTTGAAACCTGGAATTGCAGTTATTTGTGGAATTATCATCTTTATTGGGTTGTGCATCAACACAGCTCCAGCGCGGATGAATCTAATGTTTTGAGGAGTATGTGTTACTGTCAGTCACTGCATCAGTGTGGATATTCACTTTACTTTGGAATCGCAGATTCTACGTCTTGGAAGTATGACCCAAATAAGACTTTTCACTGGAAAATGTCATAAGTAAGTAACAAGTCTGCCACTTTTGTTCTGACCAACTGAGAAAAAAAGGCATTACAGTACATTGCACTACCAATGGTGATTAAATCTAACGATCGCTTAGCTCATATCACATCAAACCATGCAAATTACTATTGTTGTTATACTTTGTTCTCAAAATTGCATTGCGTGACTACGTGTATTTAGTGTGTATTAGTGTTACAAGTTGACTACTGGTGACTATGGGTGAATCTCCAGTTGTCACTGATGATTGTCGTATGGACTTTTCTGGATTACAATACGGCATCAAAATTATTAATTTAATTATTCCAGCTGCTGTGAGAAAAGGCTATGAATGATCTGCCACCTGCAGCATCCTCACGTGCGATATAGCCTACTAGCTAGGACTTCTTCTTTATGTTTACAGACGTGACATAATGACGCAAAGACGAATGGCGGCATGCTTGTATTTACCGTGAAAACCTTCCAGTACCACCCAAATTAGAAAACATTATTACAAGCTTACCATTGTGAATCGGGCTAAGGTAAGGAGATAGTTTTGAACACTGGCTGGTTACTTGCCCAAAAATTGATTTTGGATAGTTTTTAACCAAAAAAAGTTACCGACTGCAGCTTTAACTATTTTCAGCACAAACACCCCTTTTTTCTATGTAATGTACAGTCACTACTTTGCATTTTACTCACAAAACCTTGTACACTTTTTATTGATAATGGTGGCATCTATTCATCAAATAAAGATCAAATGATCAAAACAGTGGTAACCTGCAGATTTTTACTTGATCTAACTTATAAAAATGTGTTTTTGTGGGTACTTTCTTTTAACAGGCTGATTTAGTCAGGTTGAATAACATTTTACTTGAATAAAACCGAAAAAAGATGTTACCACGCAAAGCACTATTTTTTGTTTTATATGCAAGAGCATTTTAACTCACCATTGTTATTTTTATTTTAGTTTATTTCACCATTTTAATATTATTTATAGTATTTATTAATATTCTGGATTAGCTTTTATTTTTAGCATTTAATTTTAGTAATTGTATGTGCTTTGCATCATTTTTATTAGTTGTTTTTTTATTTCTATATAGCTTTAATTAATCTGTATTTCAGTTTTAGTTTCAGTAACTTCAACTTTATTTCAGTTATTTGCCAAAACAGTTTTCTATCTAATATTTATATTGTGTTTTATTTCAGCTTTATTTTTAATGATCAAAAACACTAACCATTTTAGTTTTAACACGGTCACTGACATATTCCTTATTAATCCTCATAAAGATACCTGTTCAGTCGTTGATGTTGTACTTCCTGTTGGTTGTTAGGGAAAGACAATCCTGATTATGCGTCAGTCTCTGTGGTGAAGTTCTGGGCCGGTTAGAGATCCCTCAGCCCTTTGTGCCTCGTGCTGCGGCTGTTGTACTTGAATTCATTAATAGATTAAGAGGCCCAGAGCAGAAACGCCCCCTGAGGCGACTGACTTCACTGTGCCACCTTTGGTCGCCAGATCCTGGATGGGGTAAATCCTCAGATCCAGACCCCAAACTCTAATCATACACCCTCATAAACACGCCATGTCTGTTTTGATCACTTCTGATCAGTCTAGCTCCATGGCAACTCCATGTGGGGCCTCTCGGATGTCTCCTGAGAGCAGGGTTAGTGACCTAGTGTGAACTTTGACCTTCAGCCCTGTGTTGACATGAATTGAACAATAGAGGTCAGATTGAGTGTTTTTATGAAGTGCAGGTGGAGAGGCGAGCACTGCACAGACCAGAGAGAGACCGCAGAGGGCGGGATGTAACAAATGGACACACTCCACAGGAGTTCTGCTGGACACCATATATGAGACTGAGCGGCATAATGACTTCCACTCTGCGGTCTGGATAATCCTCAAAGAAACAGGTTTTAATTTTGTATTTATTTTGTTATGCTTAGAATTTTCTAAATCTTTAAATATTTATTTAAATACATCATTTTATTATAAACATAAAAAATATCAAACGACATCTAAAATAAAACATAAAAAAATTTGCAGATTCATGCAATCTACAGTAATTATAATACATCCCGTATACGTATACTATATACAGGAGCTATACAGTACAGTTAAAGGTTTAAAAAAAAAACTCATTGATCAAAAGTGACAGTAAGTCATTGTTACAAATTGTTACATTGTTACATTGTTTCAAATCAATACTGATCTTCATATTACTTGAAAAAAATAATAGTTTCATGTTTTCAACATTGATAATAGTAATACATGTTTCTTGAGCACCAAAACAGCATATTAATTTCTGAAGGATCATGTAACACTGAAGATTGGAGTGATGATGCTAAAAATTCTGCTTTACATTACAGGAATAAATTACATTTTAGAATATGTGGCCCTGGACCACAAAACCAGTCATAAGGGTCAATTTTTCGAAATTGAGATTTATACACAATCTGAAAGCCGAATAAATAACCTTTCCATTGATGTATGGTGTGTTAGGATAGGACAATATTTGGCCGAGATACAACTATTTGAAAATCTGGAATCTGAAAATCAAAATATTGAGAAAATCACCTTTAAAGTTGTCCAAATGAAGTTCTTACCAATGCATATTACTAATCAAAAATTACGTTTTAATATATTTACAGTAGGAAATTTACAAAATATCTTCATGGAACATGATCTTTATTTAATATCCTAATGATTTTTGGCATAAAAGAAAAATCTATAATTTTGACCCATACAATGTATTTTTGGCTATTGCTACAAATATACCCCAGCGACTTAAGACTGATTTTGTGGTCCAGGGTCACATATATCCAAATAAAGAACAAGTTTTTTTTTAGATTGTAATAATATTTTGCAATATTACGGTTTTGTTGTATTTTTGATCAAATAACTGCAGCCTTGATGAGCATAACAGACTTCTTTCAAAAACATTAAAAAAAAAACTTTTGTTTTATATAAAGATAGATTCTGTGAACTGTCTACATAAATGCTGTCTGATGTTGCTTTGGGAACACAGGTTACTGTACATAATTAATATAAAAAAAAAAGAACTGAAATTATTTTTTTTAATCCATTTTGAATCAGAATCACAGAGGGCAGATCTCACTGCATAACCAATCACACTGGTGTGAATTACAGGGAAGTGAGGGACAATTAAAATGCCCTAAACATGCTGAGGTTTCTCAAAGTGTCAATGTGTTCAATTTTCAGTTTATTTTTAGCATACACTACATTTATGTACTTTTAATGCCCTTTCAAATGACTTGCATCAGGGCATGAGAGTTACCTTACGTTGCTTTGACTTCCACATGAAAAGCATAGCAGACAGCTTACTACTTTTTTTTAGATAGCAAGAAAGTAGGAAGTGTTGCTACACAGTAAGCAGAAAAAAACTTGAATTTGAGCTTAAAACAGAAATAACCTCCTGCTGATGGCTTTTGATACATTGTATCAAAAGCCAAAACTATTGCAGGATTCTCTTGAATTTAAATAAGTTCATGAACTGAGAAACAACTATGTGTACAAAGAAAAAAGAAGAAATTATGAACAATTCAAAATCTCTTTATGAATTTTGACTCTTTTAAAATATTTTCTGTTGCTTTTGCTCTAAAAGGCAAGGTGGGCGCAGTCACTGCAAGGACGTTTCATATGCCTTGTGTATTGTCTGGTAATCATTGGCTATGCTTTGAAAGGTCAGCAGCAAATGGGGTCAAAGTTGAAATTGTTTGAACTTTGAGTGTCACGTTACAACGCTTGAGAGGCGCCGGGTGCATAAATACATGGAGAAAGCTTTCCTAGCATTTCATTAATCTCAATGGCAGTAGCTCAGCTGCCCTCCAAAACATCCTCTATAATATAATGAAATACATGTGAATGATATATTGCCTTCAAAAATGAATGTTGTCAGAATAGATGGTTACTTATGAATGGCCTTCAGTTGAGATGGGGAAACATGCTTTTTCCCCATAATGGTGTAGTTACAACAGCAGAGGCTATTGTGGCTATGCTAATGAGCTAAATGCAGTGTGAACAGTTCACTCATTTTTAACAACAAAAAAAGTGTAGGATTTAGTCTGAAATAATTTTCATTCAGAAATTGCTGGTAAATTCCACCAATTAATCAATCAATCAATCAATGGCAAGTGACATTGAATTAAACATGAAATGTTGAAGTAGAAAGACTAAAACAGTATTTTCTTTTAAAATGTACAAAATATCTACAAAATATATTTTTATAGTGTGTTTTGTGTATTAACATTTTTATTGTGTATTATATTTATATATATATATATGCAGATATTAGGGTCATGGGAAAAATCTATATGCATTAGGCTGCCTTAAATTGGCAAAATATCCAAAAAGTACAGTAATACATTTTTTTATTTCATGTCCAAGAAAAAACTAAATTCGAACAGGCCCATCTGACTGTTGCTGGCAGCAGGCCTACTTATTCAAGCACATCACACATAATTACAGTGACAGTTTATGATAATCATAACTAGGCCATATAATCTGGTGCTCACTTTGTATGTTAGTTGACAGGCTGTTAATATGCAATCCTAGCCACGATTTGCACCCTTTCATATTTTTCCATTCATATTTTTACACAACCGTCTGACTCATGCATATGTGCTATTGTTAGCCATATCAGTCAGAACACAGCAATTCCCTTTTATAAATAATAGCATGTATCACATAATATGAATGTACATGCAGTGGAGCAGAAACAGTGCCTCCGTGGTTGACATACTGCTTCAGAAATGATAGGTGATGTTTCAGTGGTGCCATATTACAGGTACCATTACGCACCAGGTAACATATTACAGATTTGTTTTCAAAACCTACAGTATATCATTACTTCACTGGATCATTTTGTGAGGAGAGCAAGGACTGTTGCACCTTTAATGACTCTTTAATTATTGAGACACCAATCGATTATCTTAGCAGGAAAATGCATGGATCACCTTTGAGTACTTTCATTTAGAATGAGCGAACAGATAGTGTGGCACAAATGCCAGATGTTGTTTTTATAGAAAGTTGAGATATATATATATATAAAATTTATTTATGTAATGTGTTGCGACACATCAGAAGGGGTTAGATCCATTTGCAGTTTATTAAGAATAGTCAGACAATACAGGGTCAAATACCGGCAAGTAACATAATGTAACATAATGTATAATAAATATATCCATAACATATTTATGTATATGTATAACAAATATTAAATATTCTAGTATGTAATAATATTCATAATATATAAAAAATATTGTCATAAATATTATGGCATGTTTGTCATTCCATTCCATTTCCTGTATGTTCCAGTCCAGGGGTTGTTTGATCCAGTAAACACAATTTGTCTTGCTTCAGTGAGTTTGCTCACTCAAAACAACCTTTAAAGTTCAAATGCACTCTGTTTCTATATCTATTTATATGTAGTAGAAATTTTGCTTGGTTTATTACTGTAAAAGGGTCTTTCTTAAACCCAAGACTACATGCCAAAAGAAAGAACCATTTGTTTCAATTTTGACTGATCTTTCATTTTATTGAATTTTTTTCTTTAAATATATGTATTGTATATTACGTAAGCTTGTTTCTGCAGTAGGATACAATTTTTATTCTCACAATTCAAACAATTCTGTGTAAATTGAATTGCGAGATATACAGTTGGAATTGCAAGATAGTCTTAGAAGAAAAGTTGTAATTGTGAGAAAAGGTTGGTGGGGGAGGGGTCATCATGTCATATCTTGCCAGTTAATGTGATGTCCTCCAGATTTGAGGGTTTTCTCACACCCCAAATCTCAAATTAACTCCTGATTATGCCCCTTATATATGGCAGCTCATTATGTGAAGGGTTCTTTTGTGTTTTCCACCTGGCATGTGGGTGTGTGAATTTTGATCCCCAGTCAGTTCCCCCCTGTCTCAGGATCATTAAGAACCGTAAGACCGGTTCTTTAAGAAATTAAGACTTGCAGGTTTAATGACAATTTCAAGCACGGCACTGACATAAATTACATGTCATGTTGTTCCCCAGGATGAAAAAAATGCTTTGCTTTAGAGTCAAGATTAAGCATATTTTTACTCATGGACAGGGGCTTTCTGTTCTTCGTGTTCACGGTTTCCATTTTCCTCAGTACAGACATGATTATATTTGTTATTTAAGAGTATGATGTGATGAACCAGCTGTCAGCCTAGTTCTCTGCCACTATCTGCTGTGATCTTAGTTTACAGCATATGTAGAGAAAGAAGGAATGAAAGTTTGAGAGGGAAGCGCTCGCTCACATACTGCCCCGTTTACACTGACAGCGGTCAGATCGCTGTTGATCAGAGTTGAGTTGACAAATCACATCCTTACTCATTGCTTGATCAAAAACAGTGTTATGATGTCTTGTTCTAGCTAATCAAAAGAGCTTTTCTTAATAATTGATGCTATGCTAAGCTAACAGGCTAAGTTGCTGAAGGCTGAAAACACTAACTGAAAACAAAGGGAGGTACTTCTATAATATTTTCCAATCACCAATTCACATTGAAAGTTAATGATTTATAGACACTGCATATGTATACACGGCATATATATTTTATGTGTATACGTCCCTTAAAGGCATAGCTCACTAAAAAATGAAAATGACTTGCTCTAATGACTTCCAAACTGCTGTAGAACATAAAAGAAGACATTTTCTTCATACATGTTTTTCAAAATATAATTTTTTTTGTGTTCCACAGAAAAAGAAAGCCATATTGGTTTGGAACAGCATGACAGTGAATAAATGATGTTAATGAAACTATATTTTTGGGTGTGAGAGGCACTGGTGCTCCGATACATAATTGGTGTCGAATATGAATATCCAGGGTCACAGAGGTCTTTTTGATATTCAGCATAAGTCACTTTCCTGCCAAATGATATGGCTCATTATTAGCCGAGTCGACTCATGGGGAACACATGGAATCGGACTAATTGACATTGCTTATTGCACTGAATGGCATCCCGACTAAGGTCAGGGTTGTTTCAGATTTCACTAAATATCTGTAAATGTGCCTGTATTGGTGAGTGTTTAATTGAGGATGGAGACAGGGTGCAGAGCGGCAGATGGCCTCTCCCCACACTGCAGTCTGTGGGTCTCCTGACACACTTCCACATTACACTGTGGAAACTGATGCTCTATACAGTTAAAATAATGGCTGTGTATAGATCAGAGAGTCTAGGAGAGGAGAAATTGTAACACAGTATGGTGACAATAGAAATAGAAGTCCTGCCTTTTATCCTCCAGAATGTACTAGATTAGCCTGTTTTTTTATTTTTAAAAAGCAACATTTGAAAATGTATTATTGATTTGTAATATGCTATTGAAACAATCCTGACAAACGGTTGTGGCTAGCAATATTCCAAAGAAAATTGTTTAGCATTTCAATCATTTCATGCCCAGTCAGTTCATTCATGCAGCCACATTGGAAATGCTGAACTGTTTTGTATAGCTAATCGCTACTTGAATGGGGAAAGAAAAGATGGCTGCCAAGTAAACTGACTCAAAGTATATAGGGACAGTTTTAGATAATGGCAATTAGCAGGGCCATAGCTGTGGTTTGCAAATGTGTAAATAGCACAAATAAATCCATAGAAAACCGATACAAATTAAACAATAATTTAATTTTTTTTCAAGTTTGTAGGTGTTTCAGGTACAGAAACCATGTGTAAAATAACATTGCATATGTATGTTATTCACTGTATAAATTAAATATAGATTAATTCTTGTTAAAACTACTAAACTAATTCAGTCAAGAGCAGTGAGAGACTTTCTCTCTTTTTTTCTGGATTAACATTAAAGGGGTCCTATTATGCTTTTTCACTTTTTCAGCTTTAGTTAGTCTGTAATGTTGCTGTTTGAGCATAAAAAAGATCTGCAAAGTTACAAAGCTCAAAGTCCAATTCAAAAGGAGATATTTTATTTAACAGAAATCACTTTTCAAAAACTACAACGAATGACTCGTTTGGACTACAACACATATTTTCCGGGATTTGTGATATCACAAATACCGACGAATGGGACGAGACCTGGTTGAGCTGCACTAGGGAAGGCAACCAGTGTTATCACTATGCCGGAGACGCGCTAGTTTTCACAAGGCAGATGAACTTAGAGTGGTTACAATCATCAGGGTTTAAATCGTGCTCAAATTGATTCGATTTTTATGCAATATTTACACTGAAGCTTGCAGCAGGCAGCTATGGTAAGGGGCATGTAATTTCCCGACCAGGCGCAGAGTGGTGCCAATCACAGCACACACTGGCCCAGCTAACCAATCACAACACACACTGGCCCAGCTAACAAATCACAGCACATTTGGTATTTCAGAAGGCGGGCCTTCATTTGATACAGGAACTATTCGAGCCGTTCATGCCAGACTGGGGAGAAAGGTGTTGTAATAATGTAAAATATGTGAAAAATAATGTGTTTTTCGAACAACCTAGTATGAGAGCCTGTTCTAGTACACCCCCAAAACAAAATCAAGACTTTGTAAAAGAGCATAATAGGACCCCTTTAAGGACACCGACAGCAGCTAGTAAATTAGGCGCAGTCACTTTAAGACACAATGCCTGGATCCAATATACAAATTCACATTTCTGATTTCTTTACATTCTATTAAGACATAACCGACAGTTTTTCGAGGATACTCGCCAAGATGGGTATTTTGGCATAATTTTGGTATTTCGGCAAAAATTATTTTTTAAAAGTATTTCCGTTCAAGTGCAAGAAGATGCAGAATTCAATTTGGTGTTCACATGCTGTGAGACTATTCTGTGGCATAGACGCATTAAAAAATGAGTGTATAAGGGATCGCTTCTACATTTAAAATGTTCTACATTAAAATGCGCTCTTGTCTACATTTGAAATAATGAACTTGAGCGTGCAAAAGAGGCAACATGTAAACGGCCCCTTAAGCTCTTGCATGGCCTTTTGTGCTTGAATGTTTCAATTGGTGAGGTGTATTTGTTCGTTCAGGTGCAAGAAGACACAATTCTGTGTTCGCGCACTGTCTGAGACGCGGCTCCCTATTAGTCTAAATAAGTGCATCATCTAGGTATTTGAAGTGCACTTTTATTTTTTGGTATTTTTTGTGTGAACACACTAACCACACTATTTAAAAAAAAATAGCATAGTTTCAGAAAAGGGACATCACTTTTGATAAGGTTGTCAGACGCCCAGATACAAGGGTCACAAAACACAGAAGCACAAGAGAAAGAGGGAGACCATTAGTGTACTGGCACAGGAAGTGGTGCTCACTCTGCTGTTTGATGCTTTTACAGTACACTTCACAGGCCACACATTTCATTTCATTTTAGTGGGAAAGTCTGCACAGTCTTTTATTTCCATAGAAAGAATTCCATCCAAGTCCTCCAGATGTTTTTATTTTTCTGCGTCGTGGCCGAAGTAAACAAGAAATGGTTTTGAATGTTTTGATTAATCATAAGTGTAAGTCTGAGGATTTTCTCTTTCTGATTTGTATGCTGTCTGTTGCTTTTTTCTAAGGCTGGTTTACGTGGGCATGTAAACAAAGTTGAGAATCTGTTTAATATCAAATGTGCTCTGCTTTCCCGTTTTACTGCCTCAGTGCTGCAGGTAAATAAACAGCAGTAGCTTTATTTTTTTTAGTTTGATTACCGTTGCAGCCAGCGAAGCATGAACATGCAAAACTGTGAAGATCCTTTCAGATGGACAATGGTATAACAGCATGGCATTATTGAATATAAGTGTGAGAGCATGTGTGTTTCAGTTTCCTGCTTGTATCCATCTGTATTTTCCCATTTATTTGCCAGATCATAATCCAGATCCTTCATCATTATTCCTTACGATAATGAAGACATCTGTCTGCTTTGTGTGGAGCAGAGTGGCGACAAACATGCTCGCGTTTCACATGCCGCCTTCTGCCTCCGCTCTACTGCCAGACAGCAATATGGGGTAGCATTTGGGCACTGAGCCCTGAAGACTTGAATCCGCCTGGCTCGCTAATGCCAGCAGTGCCCTCCAGTGCCTCCTCCTCACACGGCCTCCTTGTGCACAGGCTGCAGGAAAGGAGAACCGCCTGAGCGGGCAAGATCATCTCATAAGTGATGAGAAATTGGTTCATGCTAGTTCTTCCTTAGAGGTGTTAAACAACAGATTTCATCACTTATGGCAACGCATTGTTTATTCAGCTTGTGCCATTTGTTTGCTTTCTTTTTACGGAGGATTTCAATTAATTGCACGGGTTTAGAGAAAGGAAATCTGTCTCATTTAACTTCCTACAAAAATGTGATCACACAGTTTCCTTATTTTCAGCATTGGCCATGAAATGATATCGATGGGCAGTGGAATTAAAAACGCAGGGTCTAAAGACAAGGGTGTTAAAAGTTGAACTTCTTTTACTTCTTTATGTTTTTAGAGCACTCTGTCATGCATAAGACTGCAAATGGCACTAGACAGGAGTGCAGTGATCAGATATATTATCATCTCATGCATGATTTACAGAGAAAAACACTGGAAAGGCAGTACAGTGTAATGCAAAAATATGTTCCACGCTAGGCAGTGGAACAGAAAAAACTGCAAGGTTTCGGGAAACATTTTTTGAAAAGTTGAACCGCTTTTAACATGCCTTGCAACAGGCAAAGTTGACAGTCTGGTATATGTTTAAAAACAATGAAAAAGTAGCACAGTGGAATTCAAAAGCACGCCCTGTGTGAACGCCCAAAAATGGAGGCGTGTTCAGAATCAGAAATACAAAAAAAATTCTCAAAAGTCAACAAGTTTGCTAGTAGGCTTAACTTTATTAACATATTTCTCACATGGTTAATCACAGCTGCGTTTCTTGCACGTTTTTTTTTTTAAGAGTGTCAAAAAATTAACAAATATATAAATATAATAATATATAAAAAAATACAAATATATTTAATTTTTTTAAAAGTATTTATATATATTCAGTTTTTCTCAAGATTCTAGCATGAAAAAAAAACATTATTTTCCACATACTGTACATTATTGTTGCTCCTCTATGCCCCGCCTTTCTGAAACGCGTCG
>NW_015539816.1:2816652-2829311 GCF_001515605.1 Sinocyclocheilus anshuiensis | reverse complement strand
GAATACCTCAAGCGTGTGATGGAAATGTTACGCCCCTTACCATACTGTGATGCCGTGTCCCAGCGCGACAAGACAAAAACAACAAAACCCATTACAAACGAGGCATTTGTTGCATCCAGTGGGGACATAATTACAGATTATAATGACTTATACTGTCTTTTTACGCGTTGCGTTGCGAATTGCGCTGCGTAAACATAAAAGCTTGTAACACTCCAAAGAGAAAGGAAAAATTGAAATCGCATCATATGACCCCTTTTAAAAAAATCACCTATATTATCTACATTCCAATAAAACAAACATTGAGATGGCATGCTAACTTTGGCCTGCAGGCCCTGGTTTGGGTATCTCTGATCGAGAAAGTCCACACATTGAGCTTAGGAACTGGACAATAAATACTCTTGAGTCTGCATGATGGAGGGATCACTCATCTCACAGCAGCATCTCTAAGAGTTTGTGGCAAAACCCCAAACAAGCTTGAGTCTCTCACCACAAGCCAATTCTTTGTCCCAACCTCTTGACATCGCAGCAGAATAAGAGGGGTGTTGGATTCTTGGGTGTATGAATGAACTGAACCGTGTGGAGAGCAAATCTCAGTAAAGCTGTTAAGGTTATGTTGAAGCGGTGCAGGCAAGCTGTCAGGTACAAGGAGACTTGCCCACGCTGGGGATGCCAGAGCTCTCCAGACTCCACTAAACCTGCACTCATCCTCTCTCCATCTCGTTCTCTCTCTCACTCTTCTTTGTCAAAATCTGCAAGGGCTGCTGCAGCACCACATGTGGCATTAACCATGATACGCCTGAGCTGAGACATCCACTGTTCCGCACTCCGGCTCCGAGGATGGAGTGAGAAGAGTATGCCAGGATGTCGCATAGGACAGATGACAGAGTGTGAGACTGATCCTGCCCAATGCAGAGAGACAGACAGAGACTTGTGTGTGTGTGTAGACGTTTTGATGAGTGGCGAGTGGCGTCTCATTTCACAAGATGCGAAACTGCATTGATAAATAATGTAAAATAGACATCTAATTCCAAGTGGACCGAATGGAAAATTTGATCTTGGTATAAAGTATGTTCTTGCTGGATTTTGCACTGTAGTTCTCAGAAATGTTCTGCAGATTTGCCTGTCATTTACACTGCAAATGTATTTTCTTTGTATTTTTGTCGTTTTCCAGTCAAAAATATCTAAACATTCATCACAAAAGAAAAACTGTGTAACAAAAATACTTAATGTTGGGATTAATGCTCTCTATGTATTTGTCTTTATTTCTTTTGATTTGATTCACAGTTGACTTATGTACACTACTAAGCAAAAGTTTGGATTAATCATGAAGATTTTTAAATATTTTTTGAAAGAAGTCACTTTTGCTCGCCAACATTGCATTTATTTGATCAAAAATACAGTAAAAACAGTATTATTTAAAATGTAATTGATTCTTGTGATGGCAAAGTTGAATTTTCAGCATCATTACTACAGTCTTCAGTGTCAAATGATCTAATATGCTGATTTGGTGCTCAGTTATTATCAGTTACTACTGGTGCTCACTTATTAATAATGGTTCTTATTATTAGCATTTGTTTCAGCAAAACAGTTTTTGCTGCTCAGTATTTTTGTGGATACATTTTTTCCAGGATTCTTTGCTGAATAGAAATTTCAGTGAATAATGTATCAGTGTTTCCACAAAAATATTAAGCAGCAGTGACTGTTTCAACACTGTAGGTCATATTTCTTGAGAGCCAAATCATCATATTAGAATGATTTATGAAGGATCATGTGGTAAGGGTGACTGGATTCAAATAGAAAACATTTGAAATTTTAATATTTCCCAATATTACTGTAAATTATTTCCGCCTTGCCTTGGTGAGCTTAAGACTTTTTTTTTCAAAAACATAAAAAAATGTAATTATTCCAAACTTTTAACCAATATGTAACACATCTCCAAACCAAGGGTCTCGTAACTATAAGCAAGCAATATTGCAGCAGCATTGATTTTCAATACGCATATTAACTTGTCATACTATATGAGATGTGTGAGTGAGTGCATTATGGCAGCACAGTAACTACCAACTGATGTTTTCTGTCGTTTTGGAGGCTACTGATAAACATCTGCCTCATATTCATGCACAATGAGTCTTCATGTGTACCCTACTGTGACAAACGCCTGCTCTCTGTATCCTGATGAGACCCCCCGGCAAAATCAGCATAAGCGACAACAGGCAACCATTTTTGATTAATCTATCTCATGCTTGTCTATTTGAATACAAAGCTATGCAGTTCTTTGTAAAACAATGCACAGGTACCCTGAAACTGTTGGGAGTGGGAATCAAACAGGATGTCCAAAACAGAAAGACAAAAACACTTCCGTCAATACAGGAAAGGGGAGGTTTTAAGGTAAAGCAACAGGTCAAGACAGATAAACCCCTGCATCTCTCTCTGGATTGATAAATCTGGACTATGCATTTTTATTCTTATACTCAAGGGTTTTTGTGGCAATGCAGTCTAGTGGGGTCTTATAAAAATAGATGACAACAATCATCTATTCTATACAGGTAAAAACTAAAACGAAAAAAAAAATTAACATGTTAAATGATTAATTGTAATCTGTTGTCTAACAGCAACACTATCGGTTACAGAATAACATCTCTTTTGACTCAAGTGACAGGCTGAACCGTGTCAATAGAAGCGAACGAGTGATAAGTCTGATTTATTTCCGCGAGCCGGTTCTTTCGAGTGGTTCATTTTAATGAATTGATTCGAGATTTAGCGCGGTTGAATTGACGTCATCCCGTAATGGCGTCATCACGTAATTCTAACATCCCTGACCTGAATCGAAAAGACAAAATAATCATCAAAAATAGGCCCGAATGCTTCAAATTGGTAGAAATGGACAGAGTAATTAGCCTACACTCGGATGTAACTAATTTGAAATGAACCTGTGTGATTAAAGCTGCGCCGTGCCTGTGATCTTTATGACATTTGCGTTATATAACAACGATTGGTGGATCAAGAGGTCAACAACAAGGTGAATTGATAATAATATCAATAACTACAATTAATAGTATCAAATACTATTGCAGATGCACTTTTAACTTTTAACTTTTGAAGCATTAACATGCTTAAGCATGTTAATATTTTGAATTACTTGTAATAAACAGTATGTAAGTTTTTTTTTTTCAACTGCTTACACACAAAATCTTTACTTGTCACACAATTTCTGATACTTGACACTCAAACAACGGAACCACACACCAAATCTGCAAAACTATACACTAATTCTCGGCCTTTGACTCAGTTTTCAATTGCATAAAACACTTTTTGCAAAACACAACACGCAATTCTCTATGTAGCACACAAAAAATCTAACAGGAATGAATATTATGGCAAAGGTGTTTGCAAATGTTTGCTTTTGAGATGTGTTTGTGATATTTTGAATGCAGTGCTTCATTTTGCAAGAGATGTGAGGCATTTTGTGTGTGCAGTTCTTGGATTTGTGTGTAAAGTTTTGAAAAAAAGAGTCAACGTTTTGAAAATGTGTGTAAGCAGTTGAAACAAGCTGTAATGTAAACCTACCTGTACAAAATATTATAATATTAGTTTCTTGTTGATTTTGTAACAAGCTAAATGCTGATTCAATGCATTTAACAGATTAACTGTGAAAACATCAAATGGAGTTAAGTTACATACACAAGAAACATGTAAATCAACACCCAAATGCAGAGAGGGGCCAACTCATTTCACAAGACCACCGCATGCCACTGATTTAATGGTATCTGTCTGCAGAGTATTCTTCTAGTTTCCTATTAAAAATGTATCTTTTTATTGTACCTAATTAATAAGGTTGTCTAGTATGATTCATGGAAAATCTAGATTGCTTTTAACTACCTCGATTGCTTTGTCTGTTTTCATGGGTCAAACAACACTTCATTTTGCATAAAATAAATTAAGGCTTATTTAAACAGATGACTCCGATGCATCAAGGCAGATGCTGCCATAAATCTCCATGGCCAAAATGTTATGTAATATAATATTCATTAAATCTCTAAATGACAAAGATGATATCTAAATAACCTTGTTTGTTTGTATTTTATCCTCATAGGACTATCTCTCTACCGTGCTTCTTTTCCCTTAGCTGCCCCCATAAGTCAGACATCACTTCTGTTGCCCATGATGTGCTCATCATCACAGCTCACAACTGATGGATCTGCTGGGCCTCCAGGAGGTGGTGAAACACTGCAGTTCCAGAAGGTGAGAAGTTTTTCTTTTGTGAAAATATTCAGTTTTTCTTTTGTGAACATATTCAGTGGTGAGAGTTATGTCTGAAATGCCTACAGTACATGCCAATTGATCACTGGACTGTACCATGAGAGCAAATAAGCACCATTTCCATCCCATGAACAAAACTGTCACTTGCTGGGAACCTGGTGCAAAGTATCAATAATAAAAATTAAAGTTGCTGCAAACAGGGAAGCCTGTGGCTCTTTTTCCTACATAATAAATGACACGTGACACATGCAATAACAAACACTGCCATGTCTTGCATTTGGAGGCGGATGCCTGATGTTTGATCTTGATCTTATGAGACAGTTTTGGAAGGAACAAACTCGTTTTGATGATGGACTTTTCCTCAGGTATTTCAGAATTATTAAAACACCGTTTGAGTTGGTGTGCAATGAGATTAGTGCACTGGTTAGTCCAATTGTCCAGTCACATGATCTGTTGAGGCAAAGTTGCATTTTTGTTGTTGTGCAGTGAGGAACTTATTCAGCAAATGTGTTTGCATTGTAGTTTTATGCATGTTTTTGTTATCAGCATAAACAAATTGTAAGAAAAAGTGATGAGGACGTTGAAGATCTCGATGAAGATGTTTACTGCAGCATAGCAGTGACAAAGTACGTGTAGTACCTTGGTTTCAACGGAGTCGGAATGAACTCAGAACATCCTAAGTTCAAACATTTTTTACAGTTACAGTTTACTACCCTTAAGCCATTTTGGGAAATGAGCATGATCAAACATATATTATGAAGTGGAATCTGGGTCGGGGCAGACTATAGATTTTTACAAAATTAACCGCCTCAACTGAACGAATCGTTTTTAAGTGCATCTTAAGATTTTATGCACATCTTGGAGTTTCCATCTAGCATTTGTATTCAGTATCCCAAAATTTGCTTAAAATATGTGGATGGAAAAAGTTACAAAAATTTTTTTTGTTGTTGTATTTTTCTGTTCTGTTTTAAAGCGTCCATGTAACATGGAAGCTGGCACGGTTGGTGGGTAAACCAGACTAGACTGAACTATAAACAGAATTTGGTTGCCGTACTAAGGTTGAAGAGGTAAAATGTAAAGGTGTGGTCACATTTACAGATTTCTAAATGGGTCGGCAAAGCAGTTTGTTTTGAAAGTGACTTTGACTGCACAATGACCACAAACTTGTGCTGAAATTTTGCTCATTCTGCACCTAATTTGTTACCAAATTACTATTTCAGTAAAGTTTACAGGCATTTTAAAAATTCAGTTTCAGAAAAGTTTATTCTAACTGAAATCATATCAGTCTGGTTTTGGACTAACAGACAACAGATCAAGACAATGTGATTGTAGCATTAAAAAATGTGATAATTGGAATACAGTTTGGTTTGCTTTGAAAAACAGGTGGCACACAACATGTTATGTTAGATATATCTTTAACGAGACATATAATACTAACCTGATATTTTCTTCTTCAGGTTTAGGTGTATATTTTGAGTATACAGGTATGTGCCAGTGGTGCTGGGTGAAGAAATGGGTTCAGGTGGTACAGAACAGGTTGACTGATGGCTACAGTAATAGAGGAGCAAAATACCCAGAGGCAAGATGGGCTTTGGGGGCATAAGTGCACTAGAGCCGAAAAATCATACTGCCCTGGGGCTGGTCTGACGGTATCAGAGTATTAGCATGTGTCAGTTTGTGTCTAACCCGCACTTATAATAAGGACATACTCAGTCTATCATTAAACCCAGTGTGAACAGACTCAGACTAGTCTCTCACTAGGTTGAAATTGAATGATCTATGAAAAATCAGTCTTACAGGCTGATCGTATAAACACATTAGGACACTGCCTGTATCAAAAAGTAAGGCTAATCTGTAAGTGTCAAGCCATATAATATCAAACAGGCCAATCTGATATATACAATGATATGGAATCTGCTTGATGACTAAATATAGTGCTGTAAATGATATCAGTGACACCTTTCATGTTGATTACCGACTTTATGTTGGTGTAGCATGAGAAACGTGCAGAAAATGCTGTGTTTTGGGTTAGAGATTATGCAACAGACCCTGTCAATAAATAATGTGTTACTTCACATGGCATATGAAATATTCATTGATTGATCAGGAGGATGAGAGACGGAGATGGTCTGTTTGTGACAAAGCAATCTGATAGGAAACGCATCTCTCTTCCACAAAGGAAGATAAACACTACGACTAAAAGCCAAGTGCTCTTTTCTGACGGACTACATACTGCTCTCATGTGGCACAAGGTTCATAACGATATTGTTATTGTTAACTAAAACTATTTAAAAAAGTTAATAAACAAAATGAAGCTGATGTTAAATAAAATGTAAATGTTAGATGAAAAACTTCAACAAAAATTTGAAATGTTGCCTTTGCAACTAACTAAAATAAGTTTATGTTGGAGTACTAAAATTACTCAAACTGAAAATTGGAAATTTTAAATAAACTAATGAAAATTCTAAAAGCACAGAATAAAATTAACATTAAAGGGGTCATATGATGCTATTTTAAAGATCATTATTTTGTGTATTTGGTGTAACAGAATATGTTGACATGCTTTAATGTTCAAAAAACACATTCTTTTTCAAATACTGTACATTATTGTAGGTCCTCTATGCCCCGCCTCTCTCAAACACGTCGTTTTCAACAAAGCCCCCTCCTTTGACAAGCGCAGTCTGCTCTCATTGTCCAGCTGACCCAGTGCATTGTGATTGGCCGAACACCACAAGCACTCGTCGGAAATGTAACTCCCCTTACCATAATCGCGAGCTTCAGCTTTCAAAGTAAATATCAAGACAGTTAATAATGTCGTTAGTTTTACCATCAGTTCAAGCCCGAAAGGGCAACAGAGTCGCGTGACAGACACAGTGATGATGCAGTACACAAGCCGCGGTTAAGACAGCTGACGTGCTATGATTTCTGACAGGCAGTTCACTCTCCTGTGATGTGACCCTGTTCCCCTCACACACACACACACACACACACACACGACGCGTTACTCTGCGCTGAGCAAAACTCCGCATTTGAACAGTCAACAGCAAATACTTAAACTAATAACAAAACATACTTACAGTCGCTGATTCAGAAGCGCTAGATTGTCAAAGTCGGAATTGACCCCTTTTTTTTGTTTTTGTTTAGAAATAGCCTTTGTGCACAGCCAGCCTTGTACTCTTCTAGGTTCAAAAAACTGTCCATAAAATGCGTTGCACAAATTCGAACATCTGGGTTGTGCTGTTCTGTTGTAAATAAATCTTAACCAATGATTCCTAATTGCATCTACTTCCGGAAGGCCAAATAAAGTGCTTTTGCTTTCGCACTGAAATACACAGCGTCTCCCTGACATGGCTGCATTAACACTACTGCTGTTCCTGAAACCACGCCTTCTTTCTTTGCGTGCATATTTGGGCGGCATTATGCTAATATTTCCACATAGTGATGTAGATATGTGGGGGCGTGTTAGAACGAGCCGTTTTAGGAGGGCGTGGTTGACTCTTAACTTTTATAAAGAATATCTCTTTGGATTTGAGACTTTAGTTTTTGCAACTTTACAGATCTTCTTTATGCACCAAGAGCTTGTAACACTCCAAAGAGAAAGGAAAACTTGAAATCGCATCATAAGATACCTTTAAAACTAAAATGAAAGGAAAACTGAAAAATTGAAATATAATTAAAAATATTAACAAATACTATAATAGTGTCACGGTTCACACAAGGAGCACGGGAATGAAGGAGCGAGAAGATGAGGAGTGATGCAAATTCCAACAGGTTTTAATGAAGGCAGCTTTGATATTTTGGTATCCAAATCAGTACCCAAAAGCTACTGATTATAGCTTTTGGGAACACAGGGAACACGGGAAACATGGAGAGACGTTCGAACAGAATGACATATAACAGCGGACGCTAGAAACAGGGACACACAGGGCTTAAGTAAAAGGAGGCAAATAAGATAATTAATTAAACACAGCTGGAACTGATAGAACAAAATAGAGACAGGAACAGGAAAAACCAAATATGGGCATAATCATCAAACTGGAGCACGTGGGGGAGGAAAACACAACATGAGACATGGAACAGAGTCTGACAAATAGCATATAAATAACATTAAAATAACACAAGTTCATACACAGATTTATTTTTAAAGTGCAGTATTTTTGCTTCCTAAAGAGGTGAATAATATTCAGAGAAAGCTGTTCGTCAGCAACTACTATAGGTTGTCAGCTGGTGCATGATCCCTGTCAAAGTACATGAAATACTGCCATCTTTGCTCTTTTTGTTTATTTAGTTGTATAACTTAAAATGCTACAAATTACTGCTTAGTTCACATTTAAGTGTAATTCTTTTTTGATATGCCCCACAATTCACATTTCAACATGAAATGTCAGTGTTATGAATGTAAGTCAGATCTTGCTGCAACATCAAATATCTTAGATTGCTCCCACAGCAATCAGATTATGAGATATCTGACATCCTGAAAGCCTGTCAGCAGGGCATTGCTGATTTGCCTTTATTTGATTGTTTGGTCTAGAACTTTATTCCCTTGGTAATGGATTGCTTCACTTTCATCATTAAATAGATTCTGCAGAGGAAAGTAGTCATTTTTCCCAGAGAAAAGCTATATATTTTTTTGTGGATTTAAACAAGTGAATCTGTTAAAAAAGATAAGAAAATATATATTATGTAATATTTAATTTTGTTTTAATAGCACAGTGAGTGCACACAAGATAAAATTAATGGCATTTTTATGATTTAATTTTGATAAAATGGTATTTACGCAAATACTTATGAATGTTTTGTTGTGTAGCATGCCATATTTCATTAAAGATGAGGCCGAGTGGGACCGACCAACTGTCCGATATAAAAATGTAAAAGGCATGTGAAATATGTAAAAATGTGAGTGTGACATTGTTACTGCTGATATTCCGCTGTGCTTGATGTCAGCTTACTGTGATTAGAGCATCAGCTGCTGCAGTAATGTGTCTTACACTGATAATAAGGATGATGTACCCAGTATTTACCATTTTCTGGTTAGCATTTAACAATTTTAGTTGGCAATTCTCAAACAATTACAATGAATATGTCAATTAAAAAAATAACACGTATTGTTTTAGAGAAGCACAATATATTGGTGACATATGTTGGATATATTGATGTATGTATTTAGGCAAAATAATATAAATAGTATATATTTTAAAATTGTCCATCATGTGAAAATAATAAAAAGTTAATTGGTATAGTTTAAAAATATATTAATAGTACATCCCTACAAAATACAATAAACTATAAATTTGAGCTCTTGTACAAATGCTGTTCTCCATGGTGTAACTGGATCTGTTTACACAACAGCTAGAGATTACTGCTCCTGTCCACTCTGTCCTGTAAAAAAAACTGCAATTAAGTGTAAATGCATTGGTTGTGAGGCAGTGAATGACAGAGAAGCCTTTGATTTGCATTCAGGAAGGCGGGAAACACAGTCAAGTAAACTGTTATATGTCCTTTATAGGAGCTCCTATAGTGAATTTACAGCTTACATTTTATCTGTTGTTAAGTGAGTGTCAATTTATTAAAGCATCCATAAACAGCATGGATAAGAAGACAGCTACACGTTAACATACTCTGTTTAACATGAGATCTGTGCTTTAGTTGCAGTGGGTACTAAATCTTCATGCAGCAGAGATGGAAACTGACAGATTTTATGTGATAAATGCCCCTTTTAACATATTCTCGGCACATACTGTATATATAGAAGGAGAGAAGATCATGTGGTGTGATGGATTGTGGGTTGCAATACTCTTATTTCCCAATCATCACTTTAGCTATCCATTAGCATCACATCTTATGTTTTACATTTAAATGTATAAGTGTTCCTGAGAGCCTATATAGAAGTGTGTGTGTGTGTGTGTGGCTGCCCGTGGTCTCATGGGCCGGTCTGTCTTTGGGTGATAAGGATCGCTCCATGATCCAAAGCTTAATTGCTCATGACGAGCAAGGGTGGAGATGATTATGGCTCTTTCACATGCCAGCTGTCACGTAGTGAAGCCGCAAAGCTTGTTTTTTCACTCTCTAATCGTAGGAAACAACTGCAGCCTATTGATTTGCAATTAGCCTCTGCTCTCAGCTCACACACGCTTCTCTGATCCTCAAGGATGAGAGGAGCGAAGAGCACAGATGAAATCAAAACAAAAACAAACCAACTTTATTTAGCATGTTCACTCTTGCTGTTATAGGATTAGACACTGATAATGATGCATGAGGTTTGCTGGATGCATTGTAACTGATTGTAGTGCATTTCTTTCTATTTTTTAAGTAATTTGAATCACAATTTTAAAAAGTTAAATTTATCTGTTATTTAAAAACGGTCTATTGTCCCAGCTGAATAAATATTATTTATGTTTATGTTTTGCTGTTTTATTTTTTATTTATCTGACAAAATAGTGTAGAATTTTATTGTCAGCCAGACCTTCAGACTGACGGAAGGTCTGGGAAACTTGGCCGCTTTGAATGGCCTAGGACTGCCCAAGAGGCCATATGACTGACAGGTAAAGCAACCAATCACGTTTTGTTTTGTGCCGCATCATGTTTAGGGGCATGGAAATGTCCCCACAAAACAGACCGGTGTGTAAAACTCTTGGATGTATTTTAAAGAATCTATGCCAAACTACATTTTTCACATACTTTTGAAAATCCAGCATTTAGTTGATCCTGATAAGTGCTCATTGTCACAGTTGTAAACATGACAGTTTCTTCTTCCATGAGGGGGGTTTGGCATCATGGCATCTTTGTTTCCAGGCAGAACTTTAACGAACGCAACACACACTTCTACCGGAAATACTGTAGAATTCAACCAATCAGATGATGACTTTGAAACTCCTGAAGTGTTTTCAATTTGTTGTGCCATATGCATTAGACATTCAACCTATGGTCCGTTGGCGTGATGTCTGAGGCTGACTATTTATCGGCTATGGGCAACAACATGAAAATAGTTTTTCGGCTTATTGCACTGGCCAGAGTTTTAATATTGTTTCTCAAAAGCAACTATTGTTGCAATTTCCGTCGTTACCAATAGAGTTCAATTGAGCTTACGACCGTAGTTAACGATGCTTTTGGGAAATGCAATCATTACAGCGATTCTGACTCAACTCTCAAATGTTGGGTGGGACTATTTGTTTGTTCAACCAATGGCAGATGGGGGGAGTGTTCAGCAAACTTTTTAATAACTGTCAACTTTAACTATACACTCTTAAAAATAAAGGTTCTTTATTGCAGGGCTCGACATTAACGCTTGTCCGGGACAAGTGGATTTTGTGAAGGGGCAAGTGAAAGAGAATTTTACTTGCCCGACCGGACAAGTAACCTGATTAAAATGTTAATAACAAAAAATAACTAGGGCAGCACCGAAACTTTGGCGAATGATTTTGATTTTATTACTTTTAGTGTAAACGGTGACTAATAACGGATAATGTATTGACAGTATCAAGGTCGCGTCAGTTGAGGCTCGTGCAGCCTGTCTGACTCATGGAGAAATAAAAAAAACTATAAGCGCAACAGCACACACAAAGAAACAAACATGAACAAACATACTGCGGTAGAAAAAAAGATAAATATTCTATATAATATATGCAAAATCACACGACCAAGAGTGATGTTTTCCCGACTTTCAGCACGATTGCAAATGTGATATTGATTTTATACAACTTTAGTTCAATAAACAAGTAATATTAACTGACTTACATTTTAGACACATTATTGACCGTTTTTGCTCCATTTCGCTAACGAAAATAGTTCTAAGCAAAGCCACAGCAGAACAGTCACGCATCTCCGAGCAACACACAACAGTTCCGTTTCTGAATGATTAAGCATTTTTGAATGAATCGGGTGAGTCAATGATTCAGTGAGCCATTCATAAAGTCAGTCACTTGATTCATTTATGGAATGATTCAGCTGTTTGAACGAATCGGTTAAATCAGTGACTTACTCATTAAGACTGTGACTTGCCCCCACCTACTGGTGGTTTGAATTCGTACTTAAAAGTATCATTGCATTTTTCCAACATTTCATATTTGTATGTCAAAAAAGTAAAACATTAATCTAATAACATTATTTATGCATTTGCAATGTTGAATAAATGCATTTATGGAACCTCTTATCTTCATTAAACAGTCTGAGTAAATACATCTAAATGGCACTTTCGATGCAGCTTCTGTGTTTCGTCTGCAGTGGAAAGATGGAGTTTGTTGATACTGATTTCATTTGAATGGTAACAACCATAGTGTCTTATTATTCTAACTTAATGTATTGATAATTTAAGAATTTGATGTAAATGGTGACATGTACATTTAATAAGGTTAGGAAAATATTGCCCTTCATAAAGTTAAAAAGTGTAACAGAAATCAATT
>NW_015539816.1:2797255-2815868 GCF_001515605.1 Sinocyclocheilus anshuiensis | reverse complement strand
GCCTATTGGACTCACGGAAAAATCTAAACTTATAGGCACAACAGCACACACAAATAAACAAACATGAACAAACATAGTGCAGTAGGAAAAAAGATAAATATTCTATATAACATATGATATAGGTAAGCAACATCACACGACCAAGCACCATCACGATTGCAAATGTGACACTGATTTTGTACAACAGTAATAAACAAGATAAACAAGTAATATTAACTGACTTACATTTTAGACACATTATTGATCGTTTTTGCTCCACGAAAATAGTAACAGTATTTCGTTACTGAATGATTCAGCATTTTTGAACGAGTCAATGATTCAGTGAGCCATTCATAAAGACAGTCACTTGCTTCATTTATTGAATGAATCAGCCATTTGAACGAATCGGTTGAATCAGTGACTCACTCATTAAGACAGTGACTTGCCAACACCTACTGGTGGTTTAATTTCATATTTAAAAGTATCATTGCATTTTTCCAACATTTCATATTTGTATGTCAAAAAAGTAAAACATTAATCTAATAACATTATTTATGCATTTGCAATGTTGAATAAATGCATTTATGGAACCTCTTATCTTCATTAAACAGTCTGAGTAAATACATCTAAATGGCACTTTCGATGCAGCTTCTGTGTTTCGTCTGCAGTGGAAAGATGGAGTTTGTTGATACTGATTTCATTTGAATGGTAACAACCATAGTGTCTTATTATTCTAACTTAATGTATTGATAATTTAAGAATTTGATGTAAATGGTGACATGTACATTTTATAAGGGTTGGAAAATATTTCCCTTCATAAAGTTAAAAAGTGTAACAGAAATCAATTGAAGGCAAATATCACAAATATGCTGATTAAAGTAATACCTGATAGAGCAATGATGAGACTATTGCTTCAGAATAAGTTACATTTACGGCAAAAAAAAAAAAAAAGGACCACCTTTTTCCCCCCGGACAAGTAGCTAACTTTTTTACTCGGACAAGTGAATGACCGATTTACTTGTCCGAAGGACAAGCACATATCAAGGCTTAATGTCGAGCCCTGTATTGGCATCAGTGTTTCTATGAAGAACCTTGAACATCCATGGAACATTTCAAATGCAGAAAAGGTTCTTTAGGTTTTTCAAAATGGTTCTTTTAGGAACTGTTCACTGAAAGGTTTGGTTTGGGAACCAAAAATAATTCTTCTATGGCATCACTGCAAAAACACCCTTTTGGAACCTTTATTTTAAAGAGTGTACGGTGCATTACTGTTATAAGGTTTGATCCTGGCAAAAATATTTTGAAGATAATTTGAGGAAATGTCACATGCTTGGCTGATATTTATTATACAGTATTTGTCTGTCACAGAAAAGCGGCTTTTCAGCTCAGTGTTGTTATGATTACCAGAGTATTCCATCTGGAAATGCATTGCGAATGGCCATGCATCTTAGATGACATCTTTATTTTCTTTTCACCGAATGTTCTGGAAAACACACTTATTCCTTTCCGACATGGGTGTCTTTTTCTCTAAAAGCCACTTGCATCAGTTTGCTGGGAAAGATTAGTGTTATCGTTCTTGTAATGCGTGGCCGTCACATCGGCCGATAGGTATCGCCCTGCACTGTCTGTGGCTCGGGGTGTGTTTCTGCATTGATTTCCTCCAGAGTGGATGGCCTGGCTCCCTCCTCCCTTTTTTTCTCAGCCAGTCAGAGAGACTCAAAACACACTTCCACTCCTGCTTGATGTTAATCTTCTTAATTGAGTATGTGAGCCAGCCTCTGAGAGACTGAGATACGGGGAAAGAGGAAGGGAGGGATGGGGAATTGATTTTGTGTGCATTCTCACAGCGGGACGTATACCTATTTAAGGCGTATTCATGACTTCTGTGGTCTTTTGAACTGCTTTGTGTACATTTCAAGAAAAAAAAAACAGAAATTTCTTGGAAATATAGAGCTGAAATTTGGCCAAGTTATATTAAGATGATTTATTAACTAGAATAACTGTGACTGTATAAATAGTCTGACAGGCCTTTGTAACCCCTGGATGATGTAATAACTCCCCCAGCATTATGTTAGCAGCTCTGTTGCTTTGTTTAATCAATACTGTTCTCTTGGCCTCATGAATAAAGGGTCTCATCACTTCTCAGCCCCCGGAGAGGCGTCTGTCGGCCCTGTGATGAATCGAAAAGCCTCATTAATAGGTCTGTAAGAAGAATGTGTTTAAATGTAAATAACAAAACTAAATTGAAATTTTAAAACAAGCCCCAAATTCTAATAAATAACACAAATAAAATAAATATCTTCATATAAACAAAATAAGACTTTGTCTGTGCTCTTTTAAAATTAGAGGCAACCACTGCATTTTAATCTTGATCCAAACAAAGATGCTGCATACATGCAACATGAGCAGTTTTTAAACTAAATTAGATTGTATAGTTTCGAAATTTGAAGCAAAAACAGAATGGTTTGACTTCAGTTTTGTGAAACTATAAATAAAAATATCTGCATGAAACAGCAAAGCTGAATGAGATGCAGATTCACTCTCTGCCAGCAGGTGGCGCTTAAAGCGTTTCCTTGGTTTCCGCTGTAAACAAAGGAGCGCTGCACTTACGAACTTTAATATGCATTATACAGAGGCAAGATGAAAAGAAAAAATACCATCTAAACTTTTCTAAAGACAGTAAGTTCCCCTCAGACATGCATTCATATAAACTCCTACACCTAAATGAATCGCGATTTGTTTAGCATCTCAACCGATTTGAATCGTCACATATTTGAATCGATTTTCAACCGGCTCGCGGTTAATCGTTACATCCCTAGTTTCTGGGGTTGGCGGACCTGCCTGTCACTCAGAAGGTCTTACTGCAGCCCATCCGCTCTTTTTGGGCCGACGGCCCCCGATGGGAGGGCCACTCACAGTTCACATGAAGACTGAGCAGACTGTCTAATTACAGGCTGTCTCTCCTTCACTACAATCACCTTTCTGGGAAAGAAATTAACAGTGAAAGCAAAGCAAAATAAATAGTGAAAAAAGGAAAATAGGAAATATGACTTTGACCTTCTGCTGATGCTGAATATGTCTTTTTTTATTTATTTATTCTTTATTCTGCACTCTGGAGAGCTTGATTCTAAATCTGAAAACTATATAGGTATCATTCAGGTACAAAAAAGTTATTTTACCAGTCTATGTTGTATATATCAGCTGATAATGGATATTTTACTGCTCATGCTAATTTGCCTTAACTTTTAGATCACTGTTGCATCATCACTGTTGTTCTTAAAACTTACAAATTGTTGTTTAATAACACTAATAATTTAATAACCCTGTTAAATGTAACACTGTTAAATCTTTAGCAAATCTCAAAATGAATATATAATATATATTTTCATAATGTAAATGTTAATGTTGTGATGGCTAAAGTAATATTTAAAATGTTTTTAATTTATTGACAGGAAGCAGTATTATAATATCAGAATTTAATGTCAGCCATTTATTGGTTTATTGCCCATATCTAGGACTGGGTTATTAATCCAATTCTATTTTCAATTACAATGATTATTTTACAATTTTCAATTACAATGACTACCAAATGATTTCCGCCAGCAACGCACTATATGTCGGCCCGCTGCCCACAAGGCTATCGGCGCCGATATCCTTCTCTTTTTATATCAATTCATGTCAGAAGGGTCACTTTGCTAATTAGAAGAACAAAGAGTGCGATGAGAGAAAACTTGGTCCCACCTTATATTAAGTGGCCTTAATATCTGTGTACATGCATAATAACTAGATGTGTACATAGTATGTAACCACAGTGTAAGTACACATTGGTACATAGTATCTACAGCTGTAATGTTTGTGTAACTACACATATGTAACAACCCACTGAATGGTATGTGTAAATACAAATGTGTAACAGGACATTGGTAACAACACTTTTTGGTAATGAAAGTACAAATGTGTAACAGGACTAACAGCACTTTTTGGTAAAGAAAGTGTTACACTTTATATTAAGTAAACAATTCCTATGGATTTACCTTGTAATAACTCTGATGTTACACAGCAGCGGCCAGTAAGTTAGGCTTTACATATAAATTGTGGTTGGTGTCCAGAATGTTACACTTTATATTAAGTGGACAGTTCCTGAGGAGTTACCATTTAAGTACACTGGTATTACAGTGGTGCACCAACTCCACCAACTTAAGATCCAACTCCTCCCACTTTACATGTCCCTAAACCTACCCATCTTCACCCCCTGGATCAAATTGTTCCAAGTACTCTTATACATATTGTTGTTACAAAATGTAGTTATATGTCCTGTTACACATTTGTACTTACATAAACCATTCGGAGGGTTGTTACATGTGTGTAGTTACAGAAATTTTACAGCTCTAGATATTATGTACCAATGTGTACTTACACTGTGGTTACATACTACGTACACATCTAGTTACTATGTAAGTACACAGGTATTAGGGCCACTTAATATAAAGTGGGACCGAAAACGTAAAATAAAAGAAGATATGGATGCACCGAAATGAAAATTATTGGCCGAAGCCGAACAAAATGAAACACTGGGCCGAAGGCCGAATACCGAACACGTTTTTTTCCCACATTTTTTTCCCCATGTAGGCCTATTTTGCCATTTTTTCCCCACCATTGCATAAATTAAATAGCAAAAATATGCTTTTTACTGTTTTGTCCTGCTTTTCAAATAAAAAATCAATTACAAAACAACAATTTAAAAATGTTTACTTAACACTGAACATTTTTTTAACATTTTAGCAGACATTATACCAACAAAGCACAATTTCACTTAAAATTAATAAGTTAGTAAAATAATATTTTTTGGCCATTTTTGAGACTTGAATCAGGCATGTATTTTTAGGCAGCCTTGCTGAGCAGAAGAGAATTCTTTTAAAACATTAGAATATATTACAGATCCCAATTTGAACACTATGTGTGAATGTTATAATAAATGTATTAAAATAGCTGTTGTAGGGTAATTATTATTATAATTATTATTGTCTATACATCGGCCACTTCCAGTGTGTGTGACTCCTGCTGCAAACGGCAGCCCAAGGCTGAACTCTTAACTGTCATACTTCACTGTCAACACTGCGTATTATACCCAGGGACTGACCCCCCAGAGAAAAAGAGAGAGAGAGGGATGGAAGGAAAATAGAAATGTCTAATCGAAGAAGGTCAGAGCTGTCAGCAAATGGAGCCTCTGCTGGCTGTCATGTCGGCTGCATTCTGTTTGGGAGATGAATGGGAGTGATGGGCACTGTCACTGATAAACTGCTTGTGGGCCGTCTGTATATTATATAGAGACACTATTCATGATGGCTGTGTTTGTAAGTGTGTTTGTGAATATGTACCATTCAAAAGTTGGTTAGTCGGTAAGATTTTTTTTATGTGTTTGAATGAAGCCTCTTATGCTCAACAAGGCTGCATTTATTTGATCAAATATACAGTAAAAACTGTAAAATCGGGACATATTATTGCAAATTAAATAACTGTTTTCTATTTGAATATATTTCAAGATGTAATTTATTCCTGTGATGGTAAAGCTGAATTTTCAGCATTACTCCAGTCTTAAGTGTCACACGATCCTTCAGAAATTATTCTAATATGCTGATTTTCTGCTCCAGAAACGTTTGAAAACAGTTGTGCTGCTTAATATTTTTGTGGAAACTATGATACATTTTTTCCAGTATTCTTGTTGATGAATAGAAAGTTCAAAAGAACAATTTATTTGAAATAGGAATCTTTGTAACATTTTAAATGTATTTACTGTTACTTTTGGTTTATTTAATGCATTCTTGTTGAATGAAAGTATTAATTTCTTTCAAACTTTTTTTCTACTGAACTCAAAATGTTGTATATATGGCTAGCTGACTTCTCCTGAATCTGAATCAAGAGTTTAGAATAAAGGGATGGTTCACAGAAAAATGGGTGAATTTCTTTCATCATTTACTCACCATCTTGTCATCCAAACCTGTTTTACTTTCTTGGAAATAGCCTATATTTAACAATGTTAGGAACCAAATGACATTGGTAACCATTCACTTTCATTGTTTCATAAATTGTCAAAAAATCTTATGTATGTTCCACAGAGGGGAAAAAAGTCATACAGATTTGGAATGACACGAAGGGTGAGTAAATGATATCACAATTTTTGAACTATCCCTTTGAAAAGTTTTTGATGGATTATAGCAAATCACAAAACAGGACATGCAAAAGTTTTATTTTATAGATAGGACAGTAGACAATGACAAAGAGAGAGGAACATGATCATAAATATATAACCACAACTAGTCACCATTTAGCCATATGTACGCCATAAGTAAAGTTCAGCAGATTTCTACAGAATCTGAACACATCATGTGTGTTTATTAAATATTTTTGCCTTATTTGCTTATGCTTTCAGCTGTCAGTAAGCGTGTAGTAGTACTTTCAGCTTCGTTTAACACATTTTACCATGTTTAAATAAATTTGCCAGATTTTTCCATTAAAATCAGAGGAGAAAATGGAGAAAAGGTCTGGCTACAAGTAAACAGTAAACAGCAGTCTCTAAGAAGGTCCTGAACTATTTTACTATTGAACTGTATGTGTCTGCTTCCTTAGAGGAGGTTAAAACCTCACAGTAAGTATTGTGACATGACAGAGACCTCAAGATGTAGATCAGAGGATGCGACTGTTAGGGGGAAATATGGAAGTGACATCATCATTAGGAACAAACACAAACATATATGACATAAACCGTGTCCCAGAAGGCTGTGGATCCTCTCTTAGACATACTGTGAGGAGCTGTGCCTCGCAGAGCAGCTGTTTGTCTTTTGCCCTCTTCTGTAAATCTCTTTTATGATCATTTTACCACATCAGGAGACGTGGGAGAGCTCTGTGAATCATACCCACCGCAGCACAATGACAGTCACCCACATACAGACTCCCTCCGAAGTGTTTGTGAGGGAGAAGGAATGAGACATAGATAGAGAGAGAGAGCGGGATGGGTGAAAACCTCATTCATCTTCGACCATGAGAGCTGACAGCTGTGAGCAGCAGAATGAGAACACCTGCAGATGGTTGAAAAATAGGGAGGGAGTCTGAGGATGGAGGGGATTGGTGAATTATTTCAAAATGATGAAGGCTACTGAAGACATATTCAGTTTCTTTTGTCACCTAATGATTGATTCATTGTCTATTTGATGACATTGTCTGTTAAAATATTCAAGACAACGGCCATCGGAAGGGCATGAAAAGATGCTGCTACTACTGCCCTGCTGAAAAGATCAGTTAAACCAGGTGGAACAACCTGGTCTAAGCTGGTTTAAGATAGTCTAACTGTTCCACAAGCTTTACCAAACTTGTATTAAAGGAAAAGTTCACCCAAAAATGAAAATTCTGTCATCTTTTACATACTCTTGTGTAGTTCCAAACCTGCATGTCTTTATTCTCATAAAAAAAGAATGACTTTTTTTTGTCAGTGTTAGTCAATGGGCTTCAATGTTGATTGGTTCTCAACATTCTTCAAAAGATCTTATTTTGTGCTTAACAGAAGAAAGAAACTCATACAGGTTTGGAACAACTTGTGGGTGAGTAAATGATGACAGAATTTTCATTTTTGGGTGAACTGTCCCTTTAAGCTGGTATTTACTTTTGGCTGGTTGGTCAGCTAAACATGTGGCCAAAACCCATTTAAAAACATAAGAATGGAACATGTTGGTCAGGATTGGAGACCGGCTAACCATGGTAAAATGTGTTAAATGAAGCTGAAAGTACTTCACGCTTACTGACAGAAAGCATAAGCAAATAAGCCAAAATAATTAATAAACAAACACACATGGATGAACAAGATGTGTTTAGTTTCTGCAGAAATTTGCTGAACCTTACTTTTGGCCTACATATGGTTAACTTGAGGGTGAGTAAATGAATTTTTAGTAATTTTTTCAATTTTGGGTGAACCAGTTCTTTTTAAGCTGGTGTTTACTTGGTTTGGCTGGTTGGTCAGCTCTACTCCCAGACTGACATACTGACAAGTGGCCAAAACATTAGAAAGGAATGTCTTGGCCAGGCATGGAGACCAGCTAACCACCTTAGGTTGGTTTACTCTGCTTCATTAGCATGGTATAAAAGTTGTATCCATCATATTTTGCATATTTCAATTTGGTCTCATCACAAACTTGGAATCATTTTTTTAAGGTTAACCAGTTGACAAAATCCCATATTTATGAGTGAACTTTTGGAAACATATGACTCATACTCCAATTGAGACAAATAGATAGAACAAAACAATTTCAAAACTGTAATAATTGGCACCTCCGTCGGCAGTCCATATTTTTTTTCTAAACCTAACCATGAATTTCATTTGCATCTGTCGAGATTCAAAATTCATCCTCGGAAGAGACAACAGATTACTTTAATGTGAACAAGCTCATGTTTGAAATGTGCTGCACAGCATGTAAACAGCAGCGGGAACAAAATGTTCTATTAGGTTAGATAACAAAATGACAATTCTGTCGTCTTCTCATCTGTTCTTTTCCATAGAACAAAATTAATAGCAACTGAGACTGTCAAGCTGCAAAATAGACAGGAAACTCTGGTCTGTGTGAAATCTGGCACACTTGTAAATAACTTGTGCACAGATTTATTGGTTGTTGTGCGAATCGCTATATAAGTCAACTATAAGGTAAACTTGTACTAATTATTATGAGTTTGTCACAACAGGACACTACACTTGAGACTAAATTAATTTATTTTAGATCTACATTTCTACATGTAGATATAGTTTATGCTTACCCGCGAGATTGTGCTTTCTCCATATGTTTGCTGTAACAGAAATCTCAAGCACTGTTGTGTTTGTTGCTAACTTTTTTGGTGTTTGCAGTATTGTACACTAGTCTCAGTGGGTCTTGCCACATTGCCCCATTTGTCAAAGCTGTCACCATTAGCCCACCTCAGCAAACGGAAGAAAGCTGCAGTCCCTCCACGTTCACAAACATCAGCCAGCCCGACTCCACTCATAGAGGTTACCAGAAGGTTAATCACCAGGAACAATATTGAACATGCTGTTGACATTCTAATTAGTTTTAGTTTACTCTACACTAGATATGCAATTAATATGGCAAGACATAAGCAATAAGGTCACCTTTTATATGGAAATACATCGCATTTTCCCGGTTACAGCGGTGAGATGTCTGTGATTGTTGTTATGGTAATAAAGTATTGAATGTTGAACGATTGAACGAGGGAGTAATGTAAGTTTAGCTGTCATCCATAATAGATTTTGCAAAGGATGCCGTGACATACTCTACATACTAATCTCCAGACATCTTTAAAAAATTATTCAAACAGCTTCCTTATGTGTTTAAAATACAAGGCCTGACAGATTGTCCATTGAATGTGGTAATATGCCAAATGGAAGGATTGGCAGGAAGTCCCTCCCAGACTAACTGCTTCAGATGGAGCCTGAATCTCAATCTCTGAGAAGAGATATTAATCTTCAATAATAGGCAGCCACTCCTTTACCAGACATCTCTGGATGACTTAGAGAATAGTGGTCATTTTGCTAAGCAAGACTGACCGTCAGTTTGGCTGTACAAGAACAAGCCTAGTTGGATTTATATTGGATACCAAGGCTTTCTGATCCAAGTGATATCTGGTAAACTGACAGTTCTATTACAGTACATAATTCATAAACACTATGGTTCCAGTGCACTGACTGTGCCACAAACTCATTTTGAGGTCAATGAAAGCCAACAGAAACGTCTCGACTTTTTAGGCGAAGAGTGTCAAACACATTTAAAGTCCACTGAAGTGATTATTATGTTTCTTTTGTGAAGGAGGCAAATTATTTCAGCCTTCAAAGGGTCTGTTACACTCTCGATTAGGAGGGAAAATGTTTGTGGTGTGTGAATGATAGAGTGGCATCTTCTGGCTGTGAGAAAGTGAATTATTTTGGAAATACTCTCAGACATGCTTAAATTCTCCTCATGACTCATTACATCCTATGTAATTTTGTTTTTTTATTTGCTTGTTTAAACTTAGCATTATAATCTGTTGTCCATGTAAAAAAACAAGTAACTGGATTTAATCAGTCTGAATCACTGCCCTGTATGATTTACAGCATTAACAGCAAGAGAATAAATGTTCATAAATGAGTAAAATGGACATTATAACTGAATTATAATTAAACAGAATATAATCAAATCATGAGCTTGTGACATGGAATTGAATAAAATCATGAAAGCTGCAACAATACTACACTTTATGACATAAATTATCGCTTTTACCTGTATAGCAGATTCATACGATAGGGTGAACAGCTAAGACACATAAGTTATATATTTGACATAAGTAAGTTATATATTGTAGTTACCCTTTACAGTAGGCCTGATGTGGGTGTTTCTTTAACTTCATGTCCTTTAAAAAAAAAAAAAATTATATTATATTATTATAATAATTCAAATATATATAATATATACAAAGTCGCGTTTGGTCTTGTACTGTATCGCATACCTTGTCAGTGTTGTGCGCTTGCTTGGCCCTTTGTTGTGATAAAGAGTAAAGTGTGTTCAAGCATTAGCAAAAGACAGTGTAAAGAAATACTCTTTGAGAGAAGCAGTTAATCAGCAGAAGTTAAAAGCAGCTCGTAAGTGTATTTATTTTAGGGGTTGAACGACTTCTGATTTTTTTTAAAGTCGACTTTTATGTGATGAAAGTCGAGTCGAAGTCGACTAGTCGCTGATGACGTCATTAATGAACAAATAAGTCTGGAGCTGTGACAAACACCTTGTGCACAGCTATGGCATATGACACAGCACTGCCCACATGGCTGTTGCTCCTATAACAGCAATTCTACCTGGCAGCATCTCTCTACTAGTACTGAAGCTGTGGGATTTAGTTATTAAGAAATATATGCTTGAACTTTTCAGTTACTAAGCTATTTTATTGAGAAATCACAGAACAGTGTTGTTGACTATACACTTCCGCGCTGAATGATTCTGTGCGCGCGTGATGTGTGCGTGATGTACGAGCTACTGCCTGTAGCCTATGTGTGTGCGTTACAGTGCATCAGCGCATTAGATTAGAACGGCGATTAACTTACCTGTACAATAAGCTGTTTAAAACGTGCATTCTCCCATTCAATTTCGAGCATCCAGTAATATAATCACACATGTCTTGTGGAGCGCTTTCAGAGTATGCATTTATTTGTCATTTTAACTGTTTGGAAACGGAGCGTAAATGTGGAAGTCCTTCAAAGATTTCTTATCCTGTTGTGCCCTCTATAGGACCATCGACTAGTTGACGTCAAGCTTAAAGCGTCATGGCAGAGCATTGAAGTCGGTGCAACCCCTAATTTATTTCTTGTCTCATTAGTGTTTAGCGCAGTTGTCGTTGCTAGGAAACGCTTGTTTTGTTTACTGTGTTGAGACGTGCTGAAGTCGCCTTTGGTCTCGTACTGTATCGCATACCTTGTCAGTGTCGTGCGCTTGCTTGGCCCTTTGTTGTGATAAACAGTCAAGTGTGTCCAGCTGAATTCAATTTCAGTTTTGTCAGACGGGTATAAAAAAGGTTAGTATACCGTGGCAGCAGTCGCAGCAGCCCTCGTGTGAAGACCGAAGTGTGTAAAGACCATCGACTCTACCGTGCGACTCCACCGTGCAGGGACACCGGCAAGGGACATAAGTATCGCTTTTGATTCATCCTCTTTTCTACACCTTGCTTCACTCCTGTTTCAGTTTTTATGACCAACAATGTGTTTACATATCCCTACTATTACTACCACTCGCAAACCACGCATCACACACTATAGACAGCTCAAACCATAACATCCTGCGCACTTTGCCTATGTCTGCTAACACACTACTTTCTTTTTCTATTGGTCTATGGAATTGCCAGTCTGCAGTAAACAAAGCAGATTTCATTACATCAACCACTAGTCATTCAAGGCTAAACCACAAGGTAACTTCTTGGATGAATTAGTTGTACTGCTCTCAACCTGAGGATGGTACTCCCCTAGTTATGCTTGGAGACTTCAACAACATCCACCTAGATAAACCTCAGGCTGCAGACTTCCACACTCTGCTTGCCTCTTTTGATCTCAAGAGAGTGTTAACTACGGCTACTCACAAATCAGGCAACCAACTGGACCTTATTTACACACGACACTGCTCCTCTGATTATGTGCCGGTCACTTTACTGCACACCTCGGATCACTTCCTCCTCACTCTTAACCTCAACATGGTTCCTGACACAACGCTTACATCGTGTTTAGACACTGTCTGCCCCTTGTCTTCCAGGCCAGGCCGTACCACCCCTTCTGACCCTTGGCTGTCTTATGTTCTCTGTGAACATAGTTCTAAGCTCAGGACTGCTGAAAGGGTATGACGCAAATCAAAAAATCCTACTGACCTTAATGTGTATCAGTCACTCCTCTCTTCCTTCTCTGCTAAGGTCTCCACTGCTAAAAGGACATACTAGCATAACAAAATTAACAATTCGTCTAACTCTCGCATGCTCTTTAAATAATTTTCCTCCCTCCTTTGTCCTCCTCCTCCCCCTCCTTCATCAACTCTAACAGCTGACGACTTTGCCACATTCTTCTTGAATAAAATTTAAAACAATCAGTGCACAATTTTCCACACCACAATGTGTCAAGCACATCTTACCAGCAAACAAGGGGGAAGTCGTGGCCTAATGGATAGAGAGTCGGTCTCGTAACCCAAAGGTTGCGGGTTCGAGTCTCGTACCAGCAGGGATTGTGGGTGGGGGGAGTGAATGTACAGTGCTCTCTCCCATTAACAAAACAAATAAAAATACACCATGCTATAGGGCAGGCTATGCCTAATATAAAATAACAAATAACTTACATAAAGGGGGGAGCATCAGCAGAAAAAGAAAAGAAATAAAACAGTAAACAGCAAAAGGACGTAACTTAGAATGGGAGATGGTTCAGTTTGTGAAAGGGAAGAGAAAAAGCCATATATGAAGTCGCACAGACCCAGGCAGGGAGGTGTTGGTCATTCAAAAGCTAAATGCAGAAAATATGACGAAGCATATCTTGCTCTCGGCTTCACTCACTGTGTCTACACTGGACACAGTGCTTCAACAGCTCTACACTGGACGCGACAATGTGACCGTTGCAAATAATTGTAACTTTGTGTCAGTACGTCATAAATAGAACAAGGCATCAGTGTAATGTTGGGGATTTGGCGCCAGATTTTTTTTATAGGTTTAAAGGGGGGCGCGACCAAAAAAGTTTGAGAACCACTGCCTTAACCCATCTCTTTTAGAGAACTACAGACCAGTTCCCCTTCTTCCTTTCATTGCAAAAACACTTGAACGAGCTGTGTTCAACCAAGTCTCTGCCTTTCTCACACAGAACAACCTCCTGGACAGCAACCGGTCTGGTTTCAGAAGTGGGCATTCAGCTGGGACTGCCTTGCTCTCAGTTGTTGAAGACTGGCAAGAGTGGATTCCAAATCTTCAATACTTAACCACCAGATCCTCCTGTCAACCCTATTGGCAAAGGGCATCTCAGGAACCGCACTCCAGTGGCTTGAGTCTTACGTCTCAGATAGATCCTTCAAGGTATCTTGAAGAGGTGAGTTGTCCAAGTCGCAACATCTAACTACTGGGGTGCCTCAGGGCTTAGTTCTTGGAGTTCTTGGTCTCCATGTCATCACTAGGTTCTGTCATTCAGAAACATGGCTTTTCATATCACTGCTATCCTGATGACACTCAACTCTACCTCTCATTCCATCCTAATGATCCACTCTCTTGGCAGGTCTTCCAGCCAGTTCTATCAAACCTTTACAATTTATCCAGAACATGGCTGCAAGATTAATATTTAATGAGCCGAAAAGAACGCACGTCACACCTCTGTTTATCAATTTGCACTGGCTACCAATAGCTGCTCGCATAAAATTCAGGCATTGATGTTTGCCTACAAAACAAAGAACCACCACTGTCTCTGCACCCCTTTACCTAAATTCATTACTTCAGACTTATGCTTGTTTTCTCTTAAAAACAAAAACTAACACTAGCTTCTCTATTCTTTTTCTATTCTATCTGTTTTCTTTTTATTTATTATATAATAAAAAAATAAAGACCTTGCTACATGTGCTGCGTTAGGCTACCTGAGACTTGTCATAGCACTTGCGTATCATTGCTCTTTTGTTGATTTTGATTGCTTCCATTGTCCTCATTTGTAAGTCGCTTTGGATAAAGTGTCTGCTAAATGACTAAATGTAAATGTATTATTATATTATATTATATTATATTATATTATATTATTCCTAATTAATGTGTGTCTCAATTGCATCTTCTGTGACCTCTTGTGATCACATTTTTAGTGGAGGGGTGGGTGCATGCTAATAAACTGCAAAAAGAACAAAAATACACTTTCAAAAGGTTTCAAGCTGCAGGAGATTTGTATTTTTGTCAATTTGAATCAGTCTGAATCACTGCTCTATATGTTTTCAGCATTAACCTAGAGAGAACATACTTTTTATATGTGAGCATAAAGAACATTACTAGTGAAATATACCTAAATGAATCAGAACTGAATCAGAGCTTGTGAATTGTAATTGAAATAAGTAAAAAAAAAAAGTGAAAGGTGACGCGACGGCCAAGTTTGGTAACCCATGCTTGGAATTGTGCTCTGCATTTAACCCATTCATGTGCACACACACAGCAGTGAGTAGTGAACAAACACACAGACACACACCTTGGATACACACCCAGAGCAGTGGGCAGCCATTTTTGCTGTGGTGCCTGGGGAGCCGGTGTTTGGTGCCTTGCTCAAGGGCACCTCAGTCATGGGTAATGAGGGTGGAAGAGAGTACTATACATTCACTCCACCACCTATATTTCCTGCTCGTACTGGGAATCAAACCCACGACCTTTGGGCTACAAATCCAACTCTATAGCCATTAGGCCACAACTGCCCCCTAAATTGAATCATATAAGGAAATCTGTATTGATACTCAGCCCCAATTAACATACAGTTGTGTGTCCTGTGACCACTTGTGAATAGATTTTTAGGGGAAAATGCATGTTGCTAAACAGCAAAAAGAACAAACTACACTTTTAAAAGGTTTCAAACCACAAATTAACGACTTCAACAATTCAACAACTATTCAACAATTTCTTCTCTTCCGTGTCAGTGGCCGTGCATTCAAGAGAGTACCACGACACATCCGTGTGGTGCTGCTGACGCAGGAGCAGGCATTCTGATGTAGAACCCGGATGTGCTGCGGCTTGTTTACAAGCTGAAGAAGATGCACATGCATGCGTAGTGGTACTGTCGTGAATGCGTGTCGAAGACTGACACGGAAGAGAAGAAATTGTTGAATAAAGTTGTTAGTTTTGTTTTCTTTTCACACAAAAAGTATTCTCATAGCTTCATAACATTACAGTTGAACCACTGATGTCACATGGACTATTTTAATGATGTCCTTACTACCTTTCTGGGCCTTGAACGTGGTAGCTGCGTTGCTGTCTGTGCTGAGTCAGAAAGCTCTCGGATTTCATTCAAAATATGTTAATTTGTGTTCTGAAGATGAACGAAGGTCTTGCGAGTTTGGAACGACGTGAGGGTGAGTAATTAATGACAGAATTTTTATTTTTGGGTGAACTATCCCTTTAATACCAGGTGTAAATGTGGTCTTGGGTATTTTTTACAACATTTGCCCAGTATACTGCAGGGACATCATGTACGCTTATTGTGCCAACAATTAGGGTTCAAGTCAGGTAAAATGTTCAAAAACCTGTCTGCAGTGCTTTGTTCTGCACTCTTGTGGCCGTGTTCATGGTCTCTGTGAAAGATGGAGGGCACATGTTTGAGTCAGGCTTTTGATCTATGGTTGCGGATGGCTTCTGCCCTGGGCATGGCCCTCATCCTTTTTTCGCTCTACGTGCTGCATGGGACAAGTTCTCTCTATTACACCCTGATTTATCCATGTGAAAGCTGACACCTGGCTCAGTGGCACAGCTTCACACAGCTGTTAATGTGCGTGTTAGAGGTGAGCAAACCCCTGACAATGGTTCCAGCCCTATTGGGTTTCTTTTTAATTGGCTGAAATCGTGATGATCAAGTCTCTGTGTGTATTTGTGTATTATACGTGTCTTTTGATGGATAGCAGGTGTGATGTATGTGCTCCTTTCGGTTTTTGCCGCTCATCCAAGAGAAAGCATGAAATATTCATGCGTTCGTCAACACTCTGGGCCATCTTATGCCCCCCTTGGGAGAGATGTGCGTGCTTCACAAGCCTCTCGTCATGTGTTGCTGACCTGTGACAGTGACAGTGAGCTCAGAGTGGAGGCAGGAACACTGAATAATGAGACGGAGCCGCTGATGTCATCTGAGTATGTCATTGTGAGGATCTGTTGAGTTCAAAAACAGGCTCAACACCCCAAAACCTGTGACACATACAGCATGGAAATGGGAGTGTGAATGACATATATCATTGCTTTTATTTGTACAGCAGATTCATATGATAGTGTAAACAACTTTAAATCATAGATAGAGCATAAGTCATCAACACTGTAGATGCCTTACTGTAGGCCTGGCACAGTATGTGCATTACTTAAATTTAGGCACTTTTTCTTTTCTGGGGTTAATATAATATAATATAATATATAATATAATATAATATAATATAATATAATATAATATAATATAAAATATAATATAAAATATAATATAATATGATATGATATAATATAATAATAATTTAAAAATGTTTTTCTTATTGTTATGTCATTATATTAAAACTGTCAAGGAAATGCTGTCATGCTTTCATCATTTATTATTATTTTTTATTACTATTTGTCAAAATCCTATCATGCACAGATTTTATTGAATTATCCTTGTCCCAGATCCAGACTTTCGGGATCCATGAAAATTGATAATAAAATATTAATTAATTATGTATATTTTAAACTATGATGATATAAACAAAGAGTGAAATAATCATAAACAATTTTTATATTTATTGTGTGAAAAGTATTTATATAATTATTTTCATCAACTGTTTTTATGAGAAATTCAAAGATTGATTTGGCCCATTATTATTATTATTATTATTATTATTAGCCAACATTATAATGATCAGTATATATTACAGTTCAGAAGTTTGGGGCCAGTACATTTAAAAAAAATATTTATTCATATATATATTTTGCAGTGCAAGTGTTTTCAACATTGATAATAATAAGAGATGTTTCTTGAGCACCAAATCAGCAGATTAATGATTTCTGAAGGATCATGTGAAACTGAAGACTGGACAGTGGCTGCTGAAAAGTCAGCTTTGCGTTACAGGAAGAAATTACATTTTAAAATATATTAAAATAGAATCATTTTTTAATTGTAATAATGTTTAACAATATTACTGTTTTAGTTCATTTTATCAAATAAATGCAGCCTGGGTGAGCATAAGATACTTCATTCAAAAATATTTAAAACATTTTATTAACCCCAAACTTTTGAATGGTAGTGTATGTCAAATGAATGGAAGAATGAATGAATGACGCAATATATTTTTAATTTCAAATTAAATATTTGTATTTCATGAGTAATCATTTATTACTAACATGCCTTATTAATTTAACCCTGAGTACAACTGCACAATTAACTTACAACCTGTATAATGACTGGCTTTTAAATGTAAATATTGTTGGGTATAAATAAAATGCTTGTGTTTCTAAACCAGACATCATGTTTTGTGCATCTGGCAGGTATTTTGCTATTAATTCACAGATGTGGCTCTTTGATAATCAGGTGTATCAGAGGTACAGGCTGGCTCTTGTCATGGTGGTAAATGAGAATATTAGAGAGAGGTCTTGCTGACTAAAACTTGGCACTGGCAACACTGGCTCTGCTGTAGCACCAGTAATCCCATCTGTGAACATGTCCATCCCATCTGCTTCTGATCCCCCTTCAACTAGCCTTCAGCTAAAATGGCCCACACTGTAAAACAAAATCCTATTAAATGTACGGGAAAAAAAGGCAGTTGTGGCTGCCAGAAATTCACTGTAAAATTGTTTCAGGATTTCTGGGATGGTATTTTGCTGCCTGTGTATGTTTGCAATTCATAACCATATGTTTCATTAAGCTATAATGTTAAAGTTCATTTGGTCTTTCCATGAAAAATGAGTAGTGACCGTGTGGATAGCACACAACACAAGTCACATGACACACATTGCTAATGTAACAATTTATCAATATTAACTATCAAAATACTGAATGTCGAATATGACGTTTTGATAGTAAATTATGATAATTCTTACATTTTTCTTGAAAAACCAACCATAAAAGTACATGCATCATCCTATTAATTTAATTATCATTTCAGTGTTTTTACCTTCTTATTTATTTTCTATATTTATTTTGTGCAACTGTTGTTTCCTAAAGAAATCACATTTTGTTCTGCAAATAACAGTAAACTAGACTTTGACGTAATGTGGTTTACAGAGTAAAATGTCTTGGTATTTTTGTTTTTCCTTGAATGTGTGGTGTAACATGATAAAGGAAAATGTAATGATATACGGTTGATAGTAGGGCTGCACGATAAATCGCATGCGATATTTAACGAGCATCTTATCAGTAAAGCCGGTTCTGTAATCAGCG
>NW_015539816.1:2755063-2795045 GCF_001515605.1 Sinocyclocheilus anshuiensis | reverse complement strand
GTTTTGCGCAGCTCGTCAGTGCACAACTAGTTAATGCTGTTAATGCTGCTCAATGTGAAAGCCCGCAGGTGATGGAGATTTACCGCTGATTACAGAACCGATAAGATGCATGCGAGTTAAATATCGCATGCGATTTATCGTGCAGCCCTAGTTGATAGCAATTTCAAATGATTCCTTATGAGCTTTCGAGATGCCTCAGTGCTCCTCTGCTGTCTTTGTTTACTGTTGGGATACAGCTGTCTCGCTTTCCCCCTCGGGAGGAGGAGGGAGATCATTTTGCCGGGGTTTAGGAGGCTTATCCTGGCGGAGATTTTGAATGAGCACAGATTTCTCTCGCAGGGACAACAGAGCCACCAAAACACACACTGCCAGCTTCTGCTGTCATAGTCATGAGCAGTAAACGATACATTAGATGTGCAATTAAACAGTACCCTTGTTATGGATGATGATATTAGCTGAATACGCCTTTCCAAATGGCTCTCATTAGGAGATAGAAACACAATGGACACATTTAATGGTGATACTCAAGCACACGTGAGAGTGCGCTTGCTCTTTTCATTGCCTGCAAAATAGGAAGATTTCCGGAGTATTTTCTGGAGTTCTTTGGAGATTTAGATTTTTGCAGCGGTCCTCTTTGTTGTTGTTGTTTTTTTTTTTTGTCAAGGGTTCAGGTTATGGAAATCTAAAATGGTGAAATTGGCCGGCATGTTCTCCCATGCATTGTCAATTTCATGGTTACTTTGATTAGAGGCTCATGAAATTGTTGCTATTTGAATGGGTCTGCTTTAGGTATTAATGGTTATGCTGTTTTCATTTGTATATGGAGGAATCTTAAAGGGGTCATATGACGTTGCTAAAAAAGAACATTATTTTTGTCCTCTTTTGGAAGTCCAAACAAAGTAGTTTCACTTTCACAACGAAACACACAGCGTCTTCACAACATGGCGGCGGCGGCAGCAACAATACTATAGCGAGAATAAAAGTTACGCCTTCTTTCTTTGCATACATATTTGGGCGGTGTTATGCAAATCTTCCCACATCGTGACGTAGACATGAGGGGCATGTTTAAACTAGGCATTTTAGGAGGGCGTGGACGAGTCTTAACTTTTATAAAGTTTTATAAACCCAAATATCTCATAATATTGGGTTGGAGACTTTAGTCTTTGCAACTTTAGGGATCTTATCTATTCACGAACAGCTTGTAACATTCCAAAGAGAAAGGAAAACTTGAAATCGCATCATATGACCCCTTTAAGTAGAAATGTGAATGTTAAAGGGTTAGTTCACCCAAAAATGAAAATTGTCATTTAATTACTCACCCTCATGTTGTTCCAAAACTGTAAGACCTTTGTTCATTTTCAGTACACAAACTAAGATATTTTTGATGAAATTTGAGAGCTTTCTGACCCTCCATAGACGGCAACGCAACTGCCATGTTCAAGGCCCAGAAAGGTAGTAAGACATCGAAAAAATAGTCCATGTGACATCAGTGGTAATGTTATGAAGCTACGAGAATACTTTTTGTGTGAAAAGAAAACAAAAATAATGACTTATTCAACAATTTCTTCTCTTCCGTGTCAGTCTTTGATGCATGTTGATGAGAGTACCATGACGCATGCGTCTACACTAAACCAAATACTAAACAAATAATCAAAAAGCTTAAATTTTTTTTTGCTACAACAATTTTAAAAATTTACTTTTTTTATTTTAGTATGCTCACTTAAATTATGAACACTTTATTAACACTTTTAATATTATAGTTTTGTTTTTCATTTTTTAATTACTAATTACATTTTTTAATGGGAACATAACTTTGTACATATTATTATATCATATAGTTTATTATGTTATAGCTTGTATAATGAGTTGTCTGTTAATTTTTTTGTAAGTTTTAGAGCAATTCAATCCATTGAGTTTGAGACTCATTTGTGAGTCTTTTTGACCATTTCAAAGAACCTTCTCAGAATCATTCCTGACCTGCACAAGTTTGTCTGTTTGTCGGTTTGTTTTTGTTTTTTTTGCCTATAGTGTTTCTCCATTATTACATTAAATTCAAATTGCAATCTAACTATTTAGCTAAAACATCATTTATTTTGCTTCATTTATTTATTTTGGTATTGTAGATTCAGTATAGCGGCACAGGAAACACTGTTAGGTTCACATCTGTGGAGGAGTGCAGATGTTCAAGAACCATTAAATGAAATGTAATGTCATAAAAAAAGTGGAAGCTGTTTTAAACAGTATTCCTGTTTCCCAACTCTAGATTTGAGTATAATCCTCGTTCTGCTCTTTTCTCTTTCTCTAGCATGTGCTCCTGTCACTCAGACTCTTCTTCTGACGGGAAATGGTGTCTCTCCGGACATAAGCTGTGTGCATCTTTATTTAAATACTTCCTCTAATCAGCTCTAAGTTTTCCTCACTTTTCCTTCAAACCAGAGCGATGGCTTGACGAGCAGAGATTCTCGTAACAGTGCTAATATCCTCCCCCCACCTCTCCTCTGAGGGCTTTAGGAACCAATCAAGCTGGTCGTGCATGCCACCTCAATTAGGGAGCTCGCTTTTAGGGAGCTGTGCAGTGTCAACGCAGGTCCCTTGAGAGCCATTAGGATTATGAATCAAAATTCATTTCCATCACTCTCTAAATCCTCTGCATGCAGGCCATGTGAATATCAGCTCTGTCAACTTGAAAAGCGATATGTGTGTTCTAATGTGCAAATCTGGATGTTAAAGGGATAGTTTCCTAAATAATATGTCATTATTTACTCACCCTCATGTCTTTCAAAACCTCTGTGACTTTCTTTCTTCTGTGGAATGCAGGAGAAGTTTGGACGACTGTGCTGTTGCTTTTTCATGTATTTAAAATGAACAGGGACTGAATCCTTCAAAAAGAATGCAAAAGCACAGGCTCTTTTTGAATGAATCAGTTGATTCTGTTCACAAAACCAGTCTGAATTTGTGCACAAATTGGAACTTAAATTAACCTAAAATAACATCATTATAAAATTTTCTCATTCCAGCAGACTATTAACCGCTGCGAGTGGATCGAGTCAGTGAGTTGAACTCTAATTTGGAAGACTTGGGACTTTGGAAGATTTGACAGTCTTCAGCTCTGCAAAATAACAAGTCTTACAGGTTTGGAACAACATGAGGGTCAGTAAATGACAGAATATTAATATTTAAATAAATTCTCTCAAAAAGAAGTACACTTTATCACATATAAAGAAAAACTATTAAAGAATTTCTATACTTTAAAAGAATAGGCTCATGTTCATGTTAATGGCAAATAAATGAAAATGTATTATGGTTTAAAAATAATGTTATTTTTAGCAACATCATATGACCCCTTTAAAAGCAATTAGCTGAATTTTAGAGAGTTATTTTACCCACTTACAATAAGTACTTTATGTAATGTTATAACTACTGTCTTTGAAATATGGTTAAAGTATACTACTGAATGTCATGAATAAGTTGCAATTTAGTACATTTAAAATATATGAACTTTAAATGTTGTATTGAATAACAATCAGTTAAAATTATAATCAGGTACTTTAAATGTGAACACATCAAAGTAGGTGTACTTATTCATTGCCTGATAAATTATTATTAAATATTAAAATTTAAAATATTATTATTATTATTAGAAAGTGCTCTTTTAAAGGTGTACTTCAATATACTGTATTTACACCATACTTGGCCACATGTCCTTTCCTTTCCTTTCCCTTCCCTTCGTATAATAGCCAGATCTTTCCATAACTCTCCATAACACTTTTACATTCTGCAAATATGAGCATACATAAACTCATTCATACTTTTCCTAGTAATGGATACAGTTTGTCCTGCATCCCCTGCTAGAGTCTCACTGTGAGCCCTTTTGAGGTGGAGCAATGGAAAGCTTAATGACACTGTAAATTGAAGCTGAACAGTGGCCATAACTGAGATCAATGATGGATGCATGCGAGCGGGCTTGGAGCTGTTATCCAGCAGTAATGGCTGATTGATTGAGGTCCAGCGCAAGCCCACGCGGTGCGTCATTAGTTTTGTCAGCGATGTTTGGCTCAACTCGTGTGAGATTAACAAAGCTGGTTCTCTGTCTTACAACACCGCCTCATCAATCAGCGCTGTTGACTCTGTATCAGTAGTGTACAGTGCAACCACTTCACCCTAGTCATCCACAATATCCAGCCATATCCGTATTTCTCCCTTGCACCACAGCTCTGACATGGTTATCATTTTTATAGCAAACATATTTTTCTAGATAAGTTTAGAGGTTAGAATGACTGGATTGGAGCTGTGCTAATGCACTGAGCTTTGGTGCTCATGTGGAAAATTCAGGTTTGATTCTGGCCTTTGTTGTGCCCCCAATTGACCCTTTGCTGGGAGTTTGATTGACAGGTGATCTGACCAGTCATAATGCCACATCTGCCATTTTTTTCTGACAAACAAACCAGACAGGAGAGTGGATTAATGTCGGTGGACTTGAACTTGAAAACTGGTGTGTATTGTCGTCTTTCCGCAGTTGAAAGAAGATACCTTCTGATGTTCATTCATGTTTATTTCGTGTGATAGTAAAGGGGAAGAGAGATCATGTGGCACTTGAACTGAGGAGCTACAGCGATCTGTCACGCCCCATTAAAGAGCCACAAAATGGTATTTATTGTTTGAATTTTTAAAAAAATGACAACATTTGAAAGCTGAGACTTTGTTTCATTGCAAAAGTAATCTGCTCCGTCTTGTCTGTCGGCGTGTTGTCAGTGTCCTCTTTGCTCTGCAATGTATTTTTCACTGCGTGAGAACATGATGTGTGGCGAAGGGTCAATTATGCCCAGTTTCTTCTTCACTGTCAAAAAAGAAAACATGATTTTGTAAATAACAAAGATTTTGTAAGTAAATAAAACAAAGATGACTGGAGTACATTTACACAAAAATACTATTTCAGTCTTCCACGTTTAATCCAATGTCTTACTTGCTGTTTGTGAAATTTACTTGCAGTTTCTATGCTAATTTTTTTCCAGTGTATACTGTTTTATTGTAAGCAACATTTTTAATATCAGTTTCTGTATAAATAGCATTTCTGATAATAATTCAACACGAAAAAATATAAATAGTTGAAAAAAAAATTCACGTTACTATAACCAATTTTATTACTGGTTTCACAAATGACCCTTGGGTTTCTTGGCCCTCTGACACATGTCAATCATGTTAAACAAAAAAACTCCAGGAGTACTTCTAGCAAATCAGATGCAAAGTCAAAAGCGGGGAGGAGGGGTTCGTTCACTCACTGCATTGCAGATTTGTCATGTAATAGACGGATAGGATGGATAAGACTATTTTGCTGAGAACAGCTTTTCCGCATCCTCTCCGTGACCTAGGTGTGCACGCTGTTTGATTTGGCACGGTCACAGTCGTCCACAGATGTGCCCACATGCATAACCACAAAGTCACATTTGTGCAATGTCACATTTTCACACACTGTGTATGCACACATTTAGAAAGGTATATTAACTCCATAATGACATTTTTCCTAAATGTCATCTATCATTTAGAAAGACCAGAAAGCAATTTTATCTGTAAATGAAGCCGTTGGGTTCTGGATGGTGTGAAATATTATACAATATGATACAATTTAGAACCAGCCCTTGGAGGGCTGTATTTTCAATTTTTGACTCAGCAAATTGAGCCCGGAATTAAGATAAAACTGTAAGAAAATGGAAATGTCAGTCTGACATGTTCAAAATTTAATTATTGTAGACAGGAGCCAGCAAATATAAATGTGCATGTTAACTAACTGTTTAAGTAAATGTAGATCTTCAGTGAAAAAGAAGCTCTTTCTGAATTAGGTATGCTTGAATATATTTCCAAATTAATCAACATCACATTATATCAATCTCAATCATGAGCATATAATCATTGTATCAGGGTGAGTGAAAGGAGTCGGAGCATTTTCACGGAATGGAAACTTTTACCAGTGCTGTCCTTGAAATACAGTCTCATACCTTTAATGCTTAAATACCTTAAATTCAGTTGTCTACAATCTTATAGGTAATCCTAATCAAAATGTGATAATCAAACAATGATTAGTTTTGAAATTTCTAATATTAAATGTATATATATGCCAAATGCCAGACATTTGGACATAGTGCGCATTAAATCTGTTATTATTCTATTATATGAATATGATTATTAGGGGTGCATGATCTTTCAGTATATTGATTATCGACTGAAAATAAAGTTTATTTTTTCAGTGTTATCGGCAAACATATGTAATTGTTTATGCTAATTTCTTCTATTTTTGGCTACAGTTAGATTACCTTTGCCATCATCTAACACTTAGTAAATCTTTAAACATACTAATAATTTAATAACATGGTAAATGTAATCTTTAGCAAATCTCAAAATGAATATATTTTTTTTTATGCTGGTCATGATAATGTTGTGATGCCTGAGTTGGCTTGTACAATTTAAAATGGCTGATTTTTTATAGTGTTTTATTTTTAATTTTATTGAGATAATTCTATGTATTTTTGTTTTATTTAAAGGTGACATATCATGAAAATCTGACTTTTCCAGGTTTTAAGTGCTATAATCAGGTCCCTGGTGCATCTACCAACCAAGGAAACTATAATAAATGATCTGTGGGGTATTTTGAGCTGAAACTTCACAGACACATTCTGGGGACACCAGAGACTTATAATACATATTGTAAAAAGGGGCATAATATGTCTCCTTTAAAATGGTGTAGAAAATATAATATCTACTGCATGCAAATGTTTGAACTAACAGATTTATCATTGAAAATATTAAGTAAATAATAATTAGTAATGCATGTTTGTTACCTTCATTTCTACTTTTTAATATTATTGTGTCTTTCTGGGAGTAAGTAGTGAACAGAAATTCAATTATATTTTTCCAGTAACTGGCTATTCATTTATCCTTTCCTGAAACTCTGGGATAGGCTTCAGCACCCACCCCCTGTGAAATTGCAGGCTTATATGGATACGCTTACCCCAGCGTGATGTGACGCATTCAAGCGCGGCTTAGCCTTTCTTCTCTTCTATCGACTGCACTCTGGCTCGTCTGAATTTCAAATAGGTTTTGTGGGTGAAAAAACGTGTGCGTTCAGTCAGGCACTCCCAAATCTGTTTGGCTAAGGTTATGTAACAACAGAGCTGAGACATGCCCGGAGGAGAGGTAAATCACGCACGATGCATTCACACACGCATTTCCTCTCAATGCAAATGCTTAGAAGAGAGGCGCATCAGTGATATACATGACTGCTTTGACAGCAGAATGCTGGAGCTGCCTCGTGTGTGTGTGTGTGTGCTGGGGTGGCTTTGCATATTTCAGATGTGCGCTGCTTGTGTCAGGGTTTTTTTAGGCTTTAGAGGTGGTTATGGTGAGGTCTGTATGAGAGATCTGTAATGTAAATGCCCTTTGACACTATATAGTAGGGCTGAACGATTTTGGAAAATAATCTGATTGCGATTTTTTTTACCAATATTGCGATTGCGATTTAATATGCAATTAACCATTATAATCAGTGACGCTGTGTACACTGGATGCGACGTGACAAGACAAAACCCGACATTAAACTGATGCCTTGTTCTATTTATGACGTACTGACACAAAGTTAAAATGATTTGCAATGGTCACTTTGTCGCGTACAGTGTAGAGCTGCACTTTGTCGCTACATCTGTAGCGTCTGGTATAGACACAGTGAGTGATCTGATCTTCAAGTCGAACACGCCTCTTTACTCTCGCGTGTCACGTGACCGTGTAATCGCAGCCTCTGCGATTGAAAAATCGCGTTATGTCATATCGCGATATTATCGCAAATGCAATTAATCGTTCAGCCCTACTATATAGAAGCACAGTATCTCGATTATTACAATAATGAGTACAGTTTCAATAAATACAATGAGTTGTGTACACATTACATGAATATGATTGCTTTGCAATAGAAAAATACGTATCTCAAAATATTTTTATATGTAGATCCATTTATTCTGTGTGAATAAAGTAAAAATAATTAATTGTGTTCAGACAACATGTTATCTGTAATATTAAAAACAGTTGATTGTCTTTTAATTTGTCTTTGCACAAAGATCCAAAGTTTAACTAACTGGAAGTTTAATTAACTGGAAAATATTTATTATTTATTGTTTTTAATATTAAAATAATGTTGTATAAATGTTCAATTTTATTTTATTTTATTTATAAATTGTATACAGATTGCTATTCCTGTTAAAAGCAATGGTTGTCAGTCGAATAAAATAAGCTTTAATTTACTTTAGTAAGCTTTAGTACTTTTTTCACTTTGTCCCTGGACCTCACTTTGAAAATATATAATTTAAATGCGTATTAAAAGTGTATCCTGATGTTTAAAGTGCATGGAATGTATGAATGTTGTAGTACTCTACAATGTTCAGACACTTAAATGCTATAAAATGAATAATAATTCAAGTAATTTCAATAGCTGATTAAAGTTGTAATGTGAGCTATGGTTCCCACTCTTAAAACATCACATGTGAAGGTCATTTGGCAACTATGTTGGAAATTAGCCATCATGCATTTCTGTCTCAGAAAAGCTTGACCAGCTTTTTTTTGTTGACTTCATAAGCCATTGCTTTTGAAGGAAAGATTGACTGCTGGGGTTTTTCAGAGATGCCGAGCAACTCTTACCTAATTACAGTGCTTGTCTTGGGCAAATACTCCTGTATGGCTCTTTGAATGTCAGGCTGCTTATGTGACATTCTGTCATGAGAGTTTGTCCACCAAGGTTAAGCCGAAAGGAAAGCTCAATATGGATCAATCGTATCCAGACAAATGTCCTGGTTCGACACAATGCAGAAATTTTTGTGTCATAGGTTGTGTATATCACAAAGTACAAGGTACTGATAAATAGCTGCAACCCGACTGTGATGTATGCATTTAATATCTCATTCTTGTCGTGGTGTTTTTTTCAGACCAGACTATTTACGAGAGCATGTAGTGTAGAAGAACGCTTACGCAGCGGGCTGAGTGTACCCACGTTGCATTTTATGTGTGTGCTGTGCATGCCAGCACACACTGTAGTGAATGTTTGTGTAGCGTTTGTGTGGGTGTCTCATCTCTGTTTTGCTCACACATCATCGCAGACAGACAGACAGCCCAGTGCAGCGCAGCCGTCTTTGACAGACTCATAAATACGGGCTCAGAGAGACGGCAGCAAACTCAATTTGTTTTCCGAGCAGAAACCTTCAAACCACCTTTCGCTGTCACCACACTGAGAGGGATTATGAGTTTCCTTCAGCATTCCCTCCCTCACCACGGCTCCGTCTTCCTGCTGCCTGCATCCACTGATATGTGATCAGGGTGCTTTTGCAGACATCTACACCAAAAATGCTGTTTTCCTGAGTCAGTTTGCATGATTTGTGTGTGAAATCTATGGTGGACAGAAGTAATATACTGTGTTTTAATATGTTACTGTATAAAGTAAACAGTAGGAATACAGGTGCCTGTGAGTCTAACAACTATGCAACAGACTATTTGGTCATGCTTTTTTTAATGTGCAAGTTCATCTGCACCATAAAACCACACCATATGGCTTATCAAAATGGTGACACATGCAATTAAGTAAATATGATTAAAGCTGTTATTTTTTAAAGGTGTCATATGATGTTGCTAAAAAGAACATTATTTTGTGTATTTGGTGTAATGAAATGTGGAAGCGGATATCGTCCTCTTTTGGAAGGCCAAACAAAGTAGTTTCGCTTTCACAACGAGAAACACAGCGCCTTCACGACATGGCGGCGGCGGCAACAACAATACTACAGCGAGAATAAAAGTTACGCCTTCTTTCTTTGCGTGAACATTTGGACATCGTTATGCAAATCTTCCCACATCGTGATGTAGACATGTGGGGGCGTGTTAGAACGAGCCTTTTAGGTAGGCCTGGTTGAGTCTTAACTTTTATAAAGAATATATATCTCTTTGGATTGGAGACTTCAGTCTTTGCAACTTTACAGATCTTCTTTATGCACCAAGAGCTTGTAACACTCCAAAGAGAAAGGAAAAATGGAAATCGCATCATATGACCCCTTTAAAAGAATAATTCACCCACGAAAGAAAATTTACCCTTAGGCCATTCTATTCTTACTCACCAATAGATCCTCTGCAGTGAATGGGTGCCATTAGATTGAGAGTCCAAACTTAATGATAAAAACATTACAGTAATCCATAGTAATCCACATGACTCCAGTCCATCAATTAATATCTTAAGTGAAGAAACAAATCCATGATTAAGGAGTTTTATCTTTAAACCATTGCTTCAGGCCAAAATACAAGTCTGTAATCTATAATAACGATTCCTCTAGTGAAAAAGTCCATCACCTGTTGTCCCCTCACATCAAAATCCACCGGTCACACTACGAGCCAGAGACACAAGGTAAGGATGCAAACAAGAGGGTTTATTGAACAATGCGGAGAGCAAGTTGATGACAGGTGATTATGAGACGCTAGAGAGTTCTTGGTTTCTTAGCTCTGGGTAGTTTGTTGGTATCCTATGCAGGTATCCGGAGAGGATGAGGACGGGACCGTTGGAGATCAGGATCGATGGAGCTTCTAGGAGCAAGTAAACAACAGATCAGGGGCCTATACCATGAAAGTGGCTGAACAAACTCAGGGTTACAATGAAGAAAGTTAATGAAGCGCGTGCACTTGAAAGTGTGACATCAGTAATGAACAGCCAATCACATGCCTTTTAACTGTGATTAACTTCTCACAATTCACTGCCATAGATTAAAATATTTAAAAATATTAATTTAAATACATTTACACAGCACGGTGGAAAGAGCTGTCAGTGAAAGAGGACAACTAAAAGAAAACATATTGCCATATCAGTGCAAGTGAAACTTGTGAGTTAGTTTATATAGTTGATAATATATATAGGTATAAATGATGGGCCATTATTCAAAGCATAAACCATAAGATATGTCCACCCTGTCATGGACACATATATTACTGTTAAACATGTTTTCATTGCAATATTAAGATGCAAATTATATTTTCTGAAAGGTATGATGTCCCTTTCCTAAACAGGGTTATTTGTTTGCTTAAGATTTTATGTAAACCATGTGTTTTAAAAAAGAAACTCATACAAGTCGCACATGTATTTTTTCTTATTTGGATAAAACTGATATTTGGATGCAGTTTGTTTGTTTGCATGTTATTGCCCCCACACCTAGATATTGAACACACTGGATTGTCACACTACGAGCCAGAGACACAAGGTAAGGATGCAAACAAGAGGGTTTATTGAACAATGCGGAGAGCAAGTTGATGACAGGTGAGTATGAGATGCTAGAGAGTTCTTGGGTTCTTAGCTCTGGGTAGTTCGTTGGTATCCTTTGCAGGTATCCGGAGAGGATGAGAACGGGATCGTTGGAGATCAGGATCGATGGAGCTTCTAGGGGTAAGTAAACAACAGATCAGATAAAGGTAGGAGTCAGGCTAAGTTCAAGCTGCTGAACGGTAGACTGGACAGTGAGGCAGTGAGAGGAGTGCAGGGATATAGTGTGCTTAATGAGTCTCTGCAGGTGCGGGTGATCAGTATTCTGTGATTGCGATCTGGTGTGTGTCGGGCTGGTGACTGAGGTGACGTAGGTGACTGTGAAGGCAGAGACTCCCTGACACCACCACATATTTGGCTAGAATTGTTTTGGACTGTCTTTGCTTAGAAACAGTGTTTGATATGTGCATATTTCTCTCCTGATGAAACAACTTTTTCATTGGATAGAGGACTTGTATTTTGGTCAGAAGCAACAGTTTAAATTTAAAAATGCCTTAAGAATGAAATGGATTCTTAACAGCTTTTCACTTCACAAGACATTAATTCGCGTCATGTGGATTACTTGTGGATTATTGTGATGTTTTTATCAGCTGTTTGGACTGTCATTCTGACGGCACCCATTCACTGCACAGGATCCATTCATTGGTGAGCAAGTGATGTAATGATGTAATTTCTCCAAATTTGTTCCGATAAAAAAAAAAAAACTCATCTACATCATGGATTGCCTGAGGGTGAGTACAGCTATTGGTGAAAAGAACTCGCTCATAAAACTGTGTGAACTGGACTACTGTACACTGGTTGTGCTGTGCATTTTTGATTCCTTAAGAAGAACAGACTCATATGAATCATTTGTTCATGAATCAGAAAACACTAGTTGCGCTGTACAGGATGTTTGTTTTTCCTGAAGCCCATGAGGACAACGAGAAATGTTTCTTGCTGTTGTTTTTCAGTACACACTTTCATGCAGCCACTGAAAATCAATCTTGGTATTATAACTAGATTGTATATTTTCCAAAAATAAAGTCATTTGCTTTATTTTTATGGTAGATGTTAACAATCATTGAAGCTCAGTAAGTGAAAGGCTGTCATTCATAGAAAGGTTCATGTTAACACCCCAACCAAAGATCCATCCATCATAGTCAAACAAAGCCATATGAAGAGTTTGTGATGGCGTCAGGTGTCTGGATCCATAGTCTTTGTCAGTGACGATTTCATTCAGTCTTCAGAGTTTAGAGGCTTGACAGAGATCTGAAGCCAGGAGTAACTATTCTAGATCATATAACAAAGGGTAAATGAGATCACAGGACTTATCTACAAAGTCATCTGGGCGGTCCAAGAAATATTCCCAGCCTTTTCATGCTACAGTTACGTAATCTTCTCAGGGTACGTGTGAGGAAACAAAAGAGTTTTCCCTGAAAGTAAAGTTAAATGTGCTATGAAGTAACAGGCCTGGTTGATCCAGCAGGACAAGAACAGAGCGTACTGTATGCAGAAAATAGGATATACTGTACATTCATGTTCATTTTGAAAGTTTGAGTATGAGCTGTTATACCAAATACACCACTATTGATTGATTTCAGAATGATTTCTGAAGGATCATCATGTGACACTTAAGACTGGAGTAACAGCTGCTGAACAGTTAGCTTTTCATCACAGGAATTAATTGCATTTTATAATATATTATTGTAAATTGTAAAAATATTTCACAATATTACTGTTTTGGCTGTATTTTTATTGAGTAAATGTAGCCTTGGTGAGCATAATTTTTTTTCAAAAACATTAAAAATAGTTATGTACAGTGTTATAATATTTTCTGTCAGCAGGATTTCTCTTATTCTTTCTTTCTTTCTTTCTTTTGGTGGATCCAACACTGCTTTACAAAAATCTTTTTCTTAACCTTTTGTCTTGGTATTGTCAAGGTGAGATACATTTTGATATTAATAATAATAATAATAATCTTTTAATGTACTGTTCAATTATTATTGTAACGCCAAGCCAGCAGAGGGAGCCCTCGCCTGAGTATTGACCGTGCTCCACTCCCTCTGCTTTCACTTCCTGTTTGACTCTCATATTTAAAAGCTATGTTTCACAAAAGTCTCAACTGCGATCTTCAGGCAGAACTTGCATGCAAGGGTGAGGAGGAGTCCTTCTCCGATTTTGTCACACTCGCCATCAGGATTGATATCCTCATGAGACAAGCTCCTAAAAGGAGAAGTGGAAAAGGTGGGCGAACCAACGATCTCACACCCAACCCTGTGGAAATGTCTTCCCCTGAGGAACCCATGCAAATAAACTCGTCCCGACTATCTGAGAGTTAAAGAGAACGGAGACGACAACAACGACTGTGTTTTTACTGCGGTGAATCAGGCCACCGCAGTTTAGGAATAAACTGAGACCAGTCCATGTGCTGATGGCAAAGTATTGCCAGTTTATCTGCCTTACCAAACGTTATTCTTCCTCTGTTCCTGATTGATTTCCTGTGTATGATTCTGCCTGACTTCTTGACTCACGGTATTTGTACTCTGCCCCTTTTGTTCTGACGCCTGATAGGACTGATGTTTGTGTTTGGAACCATTGCCTGCCTCTCCACTATTGTCTCTGCTTCTGCCCTTGTGTGTGACGAACGATCTGCTTGCTTCTCTGACTTTGACCCTCTGCCTGATTATCGACATCTGTTTAAAGCCTTGACCTTTAATAAACTTCCGCTCATTGATTCTAACCAAACTCCAACGTCTCTGTTACAATTATATATTTAGCTTGTGATAATTTAGGAAAGGAAAAATATCAATTTTGCTTCTCAAGGAAATTGATCTTGTTTTTAAGTTTTACAAATAAATAAAGAAATAAATACTGGATTTACTGAAATACCAGCTCAGTATTATAACAGATTATAACATACTGTACTGTATCTCATTCTGAACAGAGGGTCTGTGAGAGGAAGGTAATTCTTTGCCCGTATAGATGCTTCAGGCTATTCACCTGTACCATGATATCCAGAGAGAATCCATAACGTCACGCTCTCATTATCAAATCGCACTCCATCCGCAGCTATCACCTGGAGTCACACTGGGCCTTTAGAATAAATCAAAGACAAAAAGAGAGAGAGAGCCAGAGAGAATGAAAAGGAGGTAACAGGTACTGTCATCAAAGAGTCCCCCCCCCCCCGGGCTCCTCTGGGGAAATCAGAGTCCAGATCCCACTGTGGAAGATGGTACAGTGTGTCTTGACTGGGTTTGTCTCTAATGAGGTGCCACAGGCCTGACTCCACCTGTGGCTACAGTAAGGAAGGGGCTTCATTACTGGGGTTAAGCGCTAGCTAGTAAGAAGTCCATTTCTGAGTTAACCTCCTCTTACAGACACCTCTTTGATATGCCACCCAGAGGCAAAGAATTCAGCAAGCAGAGCAGAGCTTGTTGGTGTCTGGCATCGCAATGCGGGCACACTCAGATCCCAGGGTTAGGGAATATTAAGTTTGCTTGCAGAGGTGTCATGTCATAAGGATGCCAATATAGATGCTAATGCAGGAGAGATTGTCCTTAAGGGCTTTGAGATGAACCTTTCTTGTGTCTGAAATCAAATGATGAATTATGCAGTGGCTAATAGGGAGACATTTTAATGGACCTCCATTTTAATGAAGCCCCGTCAGTGCAGCAATGTTGTATGTGAAGTTATGACTTCCAACTCATTTGCGTTTTGGCGTTTGATTACAAATGTCCCGGGATATGGGGATTGTCTCGGATCTCTCAATCCCACTCACTACTGTACTACATTCTCACACTCTCGTAAAGTGGGTGGGAGCGCAAGCGTCCAAGGTTTGCTTTGAACCAGCTGATCAAACGTGGCTTGTAAGAGTAGGTCTGTAATTTAGGAGGGAGATTTGTTGAAGTGGCCTGAAGCGCAGCCGTCTGAGCACCTCTACAGCCTGTCTGATGGTCCCTCTAAACCAAAAGGAAAAGGTGTGTTTCTCATGCCAGACTTAATCTTTGGTCTGGTCTTTCTCATGGACATTATTCAGGGTTTCTGAGGGTCTTAATCCATCTTTCCACAAATTAAGGCCTTAAAGGGATAGTTCACCCAAAAATGAAAATTCTGTCATTAATTACTCACCCTCATGTCGTTCCAAACCCGCAAGACCTTCATTCATGTTTGGAACACAAATTAAGATATTTTTGATGAAATCCAAGAGCTTTCTGACACTGCATAAACAGCCACACAACTACCACGTTCAAGGCCCAGAAAGGTAGTAACTAGGACATCGTTAAAATAGTCCATGTGACATCAGTGGTTCAACCGTAATTTTAGTAAGCTACGAGAATACTTTTTGTGTGCAAAGAAAGCAAAAATAACGACTATATTAAATGATTTCTTCTTTTCCGTGTCAGTCCTTTGCCATTCACAAGAGTACCATACAGTCGTGGCCAAAAGTTTTGGCAGTGACATAAATTTTCTGTTTTGCAAAGTTTGCTGCTTCAGTATTTGTAGATTATTTTTCCACATGTGTCTATGGTATACTGAAAAACAATGATAAGCATCATAAGGTTTAAAGGCTTTTATTAGCAAAAAACATACGAGTCAATATTTAAGGTGTTGACCCTTGTTCTTCATAACCTCTGCAATTTGCTCTGGCATGCTGGATATTAGCTTCTGGGCCAAATCCTGACTGATGGCGATCCATTCTTGCCTTATTAGTTCTCGGAGTTGATCACAATTTGTGGGCTTCTGCTTGTTCACTCGCCTTTTGAGGACTGACCACAGGTTCTCTATGGGATTTTGGCAGTGACATACATTTTGTGTTTTGCAAAGTTTGCTGCTTCAGTATTTGTAGATTATTTTTCCACATGTGTCTATGGTATACTGAAAAACAATGATAAGCATCATAAGGTTTAAAGGCTTTTATTAGCAAAAAACATACGAGTCAATATTTAAGGTGTTGACCCTTGTTCTTCATAACCTCTGCAATTTGCTCTGGCATGCTGTGTGTATATATATATATATATATATATATATATATATAGCTGTGCCATTTTACAAACACACATACACAAACACACACACACACATATACATATACATATATATAAAACCATGAACTTAGGGCTGGTGCTTTTACAAGCAGAGGAATGCATATGCATGCCTCGTGGTACTCTCATGAATAAAGTCATTATTTTTGTTGAAAAAGTATTCTCGTAGCTTCATAACATTACGGTTGAACCACTGATGTCACATGCACTATTTTAACAATGTCCTTACAACCTTTCTGGACCTTGAAGGTGGTAGCTGTGTTGCTGTCTATGGAGGGTCAGAAAGCTCTCGGATTCCATTAAAAATATCCTAATTTGTGTTCTGAAGATGAATGAAAGTCTTACGGGTTTAAAACGACATGAGGGTGAGTAATTAATTACAGAATTTTTGGGTATATATATGAAATCATTTAATGTTATTGTATTTACAGAATTGCTTTCAAATTTACAAAGAAAATGTATATTACTGTACATATCAAGGGTTGAAGTTTCTTTATTTGTTACATGACATACATGTGATGTAATACAGTGAAATGTGTTTCCTTAGTTCCTTGTCCCACAGTGCAACAACAAACAGAAACTGTAGACTTTTATGGTAAAACAGTGTGACTAACCTTAATATATGACACTGGTATTCCTTGTATAAGACAATTATATTAGTTTATATTTTATTTGAAAACAAAAAAACTGTTTAGATTATTGGATTGTTTTATACTGCAATTTATGGTATCTGATGTTTACCGCTTAATGTTCACTGGTGTTTTCAGCAGGTTATTGAATCAAAGCGTGTTCATGGCATGCATGTAAAAAATTATGGTAGGAATTACTTTTATTTACTTTTCCAATCTCAGATATTTTTTATAGCATCTCCACGCACCATAATTTTGTTTGTCTCATCTCCCACTGATTCGTGGCCGTTTCATCTTTCCTCTTTTCCCCCTCCTGTTTGTTTTCCCTCTCCTGCTCTCTTTGTTTTGCTTGAGCTTCCGTGTGTTAAATATCCCCCATGGATTAAACCTCCCAGTATGTGTGTGTGTGTGTCTGCCTGGATAACTGGATGTGCATGTGGATGTGTGTTGTAGGCCTTTATAGATGGCTCTCCTGGGAGTCTTTATACCCTACCAATGTGGTTTAGTGGGAGGTGTGTAGCCCGTCGCAGCGCTATAGTGGAATAGAGGTTTCGGGAACGGGTGAGTCACTAGCACAGTATTACTCCAGTCTCTATACAATCCATCACAAGACACTGCCGCCCCCCTGGAGCAACAGCCACAGTCACGATACCTGAGTCACTGAGACGAGGGAAAGCAGGAGATGGAGATGACAGGACTGGGAATGAGAAACTGTGTTGCTGTTCGTCTTCATGAGAAGTGCGTAATCTGACTGGCTTGAGGAATTCAACTGTCTTTGTGTATATGCGGTTGATTTGATGCAGAGAGGCTAGTAAACAAGAGAGAAACTAAGACAAGATCGCAATTGATGTGAATGTGTGTGATGTGCATTGAACCGGTGCATTGATCTTCTGTGATATCTCAGAAGATTGAAGGCCTTGTAGTATCCCTACTTAATTACATTCACAGCCTCAGTCCTCTTTGTTGTGTGCAGCCACATCTGCAGGACAGTGTTTGTGTGTGGAGTGCTGTTTCTGAGGTCTGGGCTTCTTGAGCTGCTGCAGGGGGTCACAGAAGCCCACTCTAGTGCTGTACCCCATCTGCAGCAGATGCTACAACACAGACGCTTCTGTTTCATACACACAAACACATACACTAATAGTTTCCATTTTTGCAGCACATGCTTTCTTTAGTCCTCTGTTAGCAGCATAACAAAATAGTACAAAAAATATAAGAATTTATTTATGAATTTATTTTAGTTTATTTTAATAGTGTAGAAGTATCAGTATTGACTAGATTTTCAATATAGGTACTTCTCTATTACTACCAACAAAATAGTACCAAAATATGAGATTCTTGTGTCAATTTATTTATTTAGATTCATAATTATTTTTACCATTTATTGGTATTAGCCAGAATCTGTATATAGGTACTTCCCTATATTACTACTAACAAAATAGTACCAAAATGTGAGATTTTATTTAGTTAGTTAGTTTAGTATAGTTTAGTTTATTTTATAGTAGAATGGATTTATAAAATGTGGCCATTTATGAGCAATGGCTAGATTTTGAATAGGCCTATAGGTGCCTTCCTTATTATGTAGTAGTATAAAAAAAGGTGTATCAAAATGTGAGATTCTTGCATTTATTTATGTTTTCATTCATTTTTATTTATTTTACCAATATTGGCTAGATTTGAATATAGGTGCTTCCATATTACATACATGTATCAAAAAAATTGTATCAAAATGTGAGATTCTTACATTTATTTGTTTCATTGTTTTCATTCATTTTTGTTTATTTTAGTTCATTTTTATTTATTTTATCAATATTGGCTAGATTTTGAATATAGGTGCCTCCCTATTATATACCGCTATCAAAACAGTACCATAGTTAGTTAGTTCGTTTATTTGAGGTTATTGTAGTACAATATAATACTGTCCACTGGTATTGGCATGGTTTTAAATATAGGTGCATTCCTAAGCGCATTGGAGGAAGGGTGATGTTTCTACAGTTAACACACCAGTAGATTCAGTTCATAAAAGAAGCTCCATTGAGAGACTTTTAGGTACCCGTGACCACCCGCACAGATGGGCCCATAAATATCAACCTCTACACACCGAACTGCTTGCCAACAAGCCACTTGTTAAGTCAATGCATAAGCAGCCAATCAGTGCACATGTTCACATATGCTGCATTGAAATGAACCAAAAGCCACAAGCTCAGTGATTTATGCACATAAATATCACATTGCTGCACAGTTGTAATAGATCCATGAGGAAAGATTCAGTGGCTTTTGACCTCAACAGGTCAAGTTCAGAGGTGCTGGGGATGATGCACTCCAATTATTTCATGATATTCACATTGAGCAATCCGAGTAAAGTGACCATTTATAGTATTGCACATTGGCCTTCATTGATATGCACAGTAAGTTTATACAAAAGTACAATTTAAATGGAAGGAGTAACTGATTAATAAAGATTACATTTAATAGTGTAATTAAATTATTAGTGTTATTAAAGGTTAAGTAAATATTAGATGAGGGCAAAGGTAATCTAAATGTTAAAATAGGGGCAATTAGTATGTACAATTAAAAGTCAAATATCAACACTACAGAAAGTAAATCACCTGAAAATATAATTTAATATGGTACCAATTTTTACTAATATACTGTAAACTGTTCAAAAGTTTGGTAGATAAGAAGTCTTCTGTGCTTACCAAGGTTGCTTTTACATGTATTTGATAAAAAAAAAAAGCAGTCATAGTATTAAATATTATTACAATTTAAAATAACAGATTTCTATTTTAATGTGTTTTAAATGTATTTTATTCCTGTCATGGCAAAGCTGAATTTTCAGCATCATTACTTCAGTCTTCAGTGTCACATGATCCTTCAGAAATCATTCTAATATGCTGATTTGCTGCTCAATAAACATTTATTATAATTATTATTATCAATGTTGAAAATGTTGTGCTGCTTAATATTTTGTAGAAACTATGATACATCTTTGCAGGATTCTTTGATGAATAGAAAGTTTAAACAAACAGTATATATTTCTTTGCTGGATAAAAGTATTAATTTCTTTTTTTTTAAAAGTGAAAAAGTGAAAAGTGATCTTAGTGATCCCAAACTACTGTACATCTTTAAATTATAGGTTTTGTCAGAAGAAACAGTGTCTTTGTTTACAATGTACACAAATAGTTTGATTATTGCAATAATCAGGGCAAGAAATGAATAAGTATATTTACATGAAATCTTCCACCTTGTTTCTATTACTGACAGTTACTTTACAATTACTGGTTATTTAAACAGTTTATGTGAGCTCTAGCTTAAATGCATTACACTTTTGCATGTAAAAGCAGCCAATGCTATAGGAAACAGAGAGAGCAAAATGGTAGTCAGGTGAAAGCCTCTTGGTGTGTTTGAGCGGATTCCTTGTGTAATGGGCCATACTCATGGTCTGTAGTGTTGTAGAGTCTCCCCTGGGTCTGATGATTGGCTGCTGCTGTTGTTTCTCCTGTGTGGTGCTGCCAATATAGCAGAGCGGGAGGCTTTGACATTGATGGGGTGCGTAGTCGGCCCAATCAGTGGTAATTGCAGTTTTTGTGCATCCGTGGGCAACCCGTATGGAGTCTTTGAGCGCTGTGAGTCACTACGTGCAGAAAGCATAATATACAGGAAATCATTTTGTTACTTCTGAGAGACCAATCACTCTAAAAATAGACATATAATTACCATTATGAAAAGGAATTGTGTTTATTATTCTCAATAATTATGGCACTGATTAGCAGTGTTGGGCAAGTTACTCTGAAAATGTAATCAAATTACTGATTACTGATTACTCCTTTTAAAAGTAATCACGTTACTGTACTGATTACTTTATTTCAGAAGTAATTAGTAATTAGTTACATTACTAGTTACGTTACTTTTTTCTCCATTAAATTTATGAAATCCCAGCATACACTCTCCCGATAAATATTTGTTATTAAAGCATCAACATTCACAGAACACTGTTATTTTTAACTAAAGCAAGCGGCTGCTGCGTGCATGGTTTGGCATGGCAGAATGCCAGCAAAGAGCGCTGGATTTATAATCTCTAAAAGACATCTCAGTTCATCGCAATCTCAGAAATCTCTGTTATAACACAATAAATATATGCATAATGAATCTTTCATAATGTCTACAATTCGTGTGTTATAATGAGAGGATTCATGAGCACGCAGATTTCAGCACTGCATTGCTCAACGCTGCAAACGTGTTATAGCCTAAATAGAAACTCTGCATACGCTTGCACCTGTTAATCGTTTATATTTTATATTAGTTCATGTTGCTTTTGTGCAATAGATGAATAACAATTTATTTGTCCTGTGAATCATTTTATTCTCCCGCATCCCGCAGAAATTACAGTAACACGTTACTAAGTAATGCGTTACTGCCCAACACTGCTGATTAGGCCATGTGGTTATTAGCATGTTTGCATGAGAACTATGCATTGGAATTGAAAGTGAAAGTGAAGTGACATGTGGCCAAGTATAGTGACAATTTTTGGTCATACCGCCCAGCACTACGCTGTACATTCACTCCCCCCACCTACAATCCCTGCCGGTACGAGACTCGAACCCGCAACCTTTGGGTTACGAGTCCGACTCTCTAACCATTAGGCCACGACTTCCCCTATATCAGCCAGAAAGTGTTCATTCTCAATGAATGTTATTGTGGTGGCAGGATTCTCTGTTTCTGTGTGTGGCGGCTCATCAGTCTTTGTCAGAGGCACACTAGAGTGAGTTGAGATCTGCGGAGCAGACGTTTAGCGAGGCTCATGAAAGGAGGGTCTCTCTTTGAAGAGTACAGGATTTGGAGCATTTAGATGACTGTTGTGATTGCAGAGGAATATCAAAAACAAGGGAAAAGAGAAGGAAGTGAACAAGTGAAGCCGCATGACAGCAGGCTGAGGGAGAGTGGGCCTGTTCGGGAACACATAGTGCTTTGAGAAAGCTCTCATCTGTCAACGGTGAAGAGAGAAGGGGGAAGAAGGGAAAGAGAGAGGGAAGTTTATGTGCTCTGAATTACTTGATGCAATAAACCAGGACTAGAAAGCCTTTCTGCCTCCATTGCTTTCAGAGTCTGGTAAAGCAATGATGCATTCAGAAGGTGTCCTATCTAACTTTGATTTAATGGAGATTCTCATATCCTATTTCTCTCTGTCTCTTTCTCATAAACTTACTTATGCTTGTTGAAAAGACCTGTGTATGTTGGGTTTTGGATGCTGGTTTGCTGGTGCAAATATAAGAACCCAGAATGGGTTTTCTGTGGCATTGCTCTAAAACCCCCTATTTAGAACACCTTATTTTTAAGAGTAAAGCTGGTTTTTGAAAAATGGTCACTTGTCAACCAGCACTGACCAGCTTGAACCAGCTAAAACCAACTATCATGTTCCAAAATACAGCTACCAGCGTAAGATTGGTTTTCCAACAGGCTCAAACAGCCTGGACCTGCACAGATCACATTCTGTTTATTACTTCACTGCATGGTTTATGTATTTGTGAAAGACCATTGTGAATAAACAAATCTGTCTGCATGTATTATTTGTATATTTTGATGGGGACATTTGACACTTCTATTCTGAAACACCTTTCGAGTGCTTTCAGTTTATTTCCCATGGTCAGCTCTAATGGCATTAGCATGTGCTGCTGGCACAGAAGCTAGATAGGAAACACAATGCAGGTAATTTACCACCATGAGAATCGAAGCAGGAGCTCAACACAGGCTGCGGATGCAGTAACCAGTTGATAAGCCTGTCCTTTTGTCACAGATAAACTCCAGGACACCTACATTAACCTCTGTTGTAGCCTTAGAGCTGCCCGAGAAACACACTCATATCGGTGCTTCACACACTTACTGCATGACTCAATGCAGAGATATAGCACTCAGCATCTGTGTAAAAGAGCTACTATGCAGCCTATAATGCAGCTTTCACTGTATGGCTATTGCCAATTTTAGTGCCAACTCTATAAAGTATATAATCCAAACAGTCCTGTTCAGACTGATCTATCTGTCAGTTATAGTATACAGTTTATAGTATACACTAATGTTTGAAAGTTTGGTGTTAGTAAGATTTTATTTTTTTTGTATTGAAAGAAATAAATACTTATTTCAGCAAAGGTTGCATTAAATTGATCAAAAGTGACAGTAAGGATATTTATAATGTTATAGAAGGTTTCTATTTCAAATAAATGCTGTTCTTTCCTGAAATACTGAAGAAAAAAACTGATTCATGGTTTTCACAAAAATAAGCAGCACAGCTGCTTTCAACACTGATAATAAGAAATGTTTCTTGAGCACCAATCAGTATATTAGAATGATTTCTGAAGTATGCATGTGACACTGAAGACTGGAGTAATAACAGCTTTGCCATCACAGGAATCATTTTAATATTTATTAAAATAGAAGACAGTTATTTTAATCTGTAAAACATTTTTCAGTTTTTACTGTATTTTTAATCAAATAATTGCAGACATGCTCAAAAAATAAAATAAATAAATATCTAAATAAATAAAAAGTGCAAAAAGTTTATAGTAGGCATATTCTTACTTACATCTTTGCTAAAAACAAATAAAATATTATTTTTTATTTATCTTGTTTAAAGATGTTTTTAAACAAGACAAAAATACTTGTCAGTACTTGATTACACTGAAAATACATTTTTATGCAGAGTATATATTACAGACATTCAGATCTGAGAGTTATCACATAACAGTTTTGTTTAAATGCATCATTTCCATGTTTCCTTATGGGCTTCTTAGTGCCTCCTTTGAAGGATGAGTGCATTTAGAGTGAAACTGAATTGTGCCACTTTTCATTGGCCAACTCTGAGTGTTTCTAAACGGAGCTAAATTTGATTTACTGTTTGTAAATAATTTTGTTACTACACCATTCTCATATTTCTAGTTTACCATGACAAAGATTCACAGACACCCGGCAACAGTCTGCGTGGAAAATGCTGCATTTCTTCGCTAGGAAGTGCCAACAAACTACTGCTATAGTTGCCAAGTTAACTAGTGTGTTTTACAGTACATTTCCAAGTTCATTTTATGGCACATTAGCTCTACTTTCACCTGCTAAATTCAACATTATTCTAGCTTTAGTATCACTTAATTTATCTCTCACTTTATCACTGGGTCTCTATTCTAATATCTGCTACAGTACATGTCAATAGTGTTCACAGAGCCCTGAATAGAATAGAATAGAATAGAATAGAATAGAATGATCCAGCATTCATAAAATGTTCCCCTGCATTACTGGCACATACTTTAGTAACTGAATGAACCCCTGCTGCATATGTGAGTGACATGGACATTGCTGGAAATAAATGGAGATATGTGGACTATAAAATAAAATAGTCACTTACATGCATTTTTTTCTTCAATTCCCATGCTGCTTTTTCACATTTGTGTCCACCTTACTGAATAAAACATTATCTGTGCTCTCATGGGATTCACCTTGCAACAGGCCAGTAGTTCTGTCTGGTTCGGATGTGACTTGGTTATAGAGAAGACTAGACTTATGGACAATCAGACAGTAATGAGATGGTTTGGGACAATCTTGCTTACATTGGGAACTGATTAAGGCAGTTTTGAATACTAACAAGGGAATCAAATAGCATAATTAATGTCACTGCAGCATAGGAGGATCCATCAGATTTAAATTAGACTTTGGGTTGAGACGTTGTGACATGCTAAACTACAGACCACAGTAGCCCATGACAAATGTTTACTCGCTCTGGTCCGAGTGTGTCCTCTCGCTCTGGTGAGCTGGGTAAATGTGGCCTCTTTGAAGTGGCTGAGCAGGTTTGTGTGACTGTTATTTGCTTTGAGTGGTGTCTTATTACAGACTCAGAGCCTCTCATCTGCTGCTGAGGAATTATACCTGGTTACTGGACACAAATGACACAGCCACACTTTTGAAGGAGAGAGTTTTCTGGTTAGTATTAGATGTAAAGTAAGTAAAGAGAAACTTGCAATTTTGTAGTCAAGCGTGTAGTTTATAGGTCATGTTTATGCAGTTAGGTTTTAAATTGACCCTTCGCAAAAATCCACCCCCCTTCATTACAGTTGCTATGCCCGACAAGCCATGGCGCTCTCACGCCAAAAATACATCACGGAGCAAAGAGGAAACTTTTGATATAAAACAAAGTCTCAACTTTCAAATTTAGTAATTTTTTAAAGGAATTCAAACAAAAAAATACCGTTTTGTGGATCTTTAATGTGTCGTTACAGAACGCTGTAGTGCCTCAGTTCAAGCAGCACGTGAACCGATAATCTCTTCCTCTTTACTAGTTTTAGCATGAAATAAACATGAATGAACATCAGAAGGTATCGTGTTTCAATAACGGAAAGACGTCAATACACACCATTTTTTAAGTTCACGTCCACCAACGTTAATCAACTCCACTGTCTGGTTTGTTTGTTGAACAAAATGGCAGATTCTGCATTATGATTGGTCAGATCGCCTGTCAATCAAACTCCCTGCGAAGCATCAATTGATGCAAAAAAGGAAGTTAATAAGTATTATTTATATAATGAATATTTTAAATTAAATGCTGATTAATTAAATGGTTCACAATAAATTACATTTTAAAGGGGTCATATGATAAATTTTTCCTTTCTCATAATGGGTTTTATTGTTTTTGAATCATCGCTCCGGCCTGACGGGGCATCATCACAGTATGGTAGGGGGCGTAACATTTCCGTCACACGCTTGAGGTATTCGGCCAATCATAACGCACTGGATAGCTGGCCAATCACAGCACACCTCGCTTTTCAGACCGATGAGCTTTGTAAAAATTGACGCATTTCAGAAAGGCGGGGCATAGAGGAGCAACAATAATGTACAGTATGTGGAAAATAATGTGTTTTTTGAACCTTATACCGCATAAACACATTTCATTACACCAAATACACAAAATAATGTTCTTTTTAGCAACATCATATGACCCCTTTAATAAATAATAATAAAGAGCTAAAATTAAGATGATTTAAAAGATTACACTATTTTGAAAGCCAAGTGCCATTTAATTTATTTAAAATCTATTTTTAAATGTTTTTGAAAGAAGTCTCTTATGCTTACCAAGGCTGCATTTGATCAAAAATACAGTAAAAACTAACATTGTGAAATATTACAATTTAAAACGGCTGTTTTCATTATAATACAATGATTTGGTGCTCAAGAAAAAATATTTTTGTGTAAATTAATTTTTTTCAAAAGAATAGCAATGAAATAGAAATCTTTTTGTACCAATGTAAACGTCTTTACTGTCCCTTTAAATAAATAAATTCACATAATTGACAGGCCTAATTCTGATATTCCTCTTTTTCTTCTGACACATGGGGCAACTTTTTGGCTTTAGGAAAAAAAACTTCTTATTTAAAAAAAACTGAATGTGAAAACAGCATTCAGCATGATTTATACGATCCTTTACATTTCAATCAGCACAAACATCACACACACACTCCGGAAGCATTACTGTGGGGTTCCCTGCTGCTGCCTCCACAGAGCTGGAGTTTATTTCACTCAGGTCCTGTGAATGTAGGAGAAAGAGGGGGTCGAGAGGCATGCAGACAGAGAGATGGCAGGTGCTTCTCCTCAGCCCTGGCCCCTCTCTTTGAGGATTCCGTCACTTAAAAGAGCAGCTGTCTCGTTCCTCTCGTGCCAACAATCTCTGTTGATCATTCCTTATCACAACCGCCTTTAAGCTTTTTTGTTAAGACCTTCCTGCGTTTATTCAGAATTGACTCAGAAATCATATCAGCCTCATTTAAGGTTGTGAACAACTCCCATCACCGTTACGCAATCACATTCCACACCAACTCTCATCAGACGCGCCAGCTTCCAGTGTTCACTGTTCAATTATCCTGTATTTCCAGAAGTAAATAATGAAATCTAATCAGCCAAGAGACAATAAGTACTAAGTACTACCATGGCAAGGTGGTCTTTTTTATTTTAATAGAAATCATTATCTCATTTCTATTTCCTTAAAAAGGTGATTTGCAACTTTAAAGTTCAGTATATTTTTTGTCTGAGACCAAAATGATAATAAAAACAATATAACATGATTATAATAAATAGTAAAATATATATATTTTTATATTATTTATGTTGTAATTTATTTTCTTTTTAAAGAACTGCAAGTGTGAAGAAATGGCTGTTCAAGAAGTACATTAGCAAAATAGTTTGGAAAAAATCTGTAAGACAACCATTCCACAGCACATTAAACACAGATAAATACATATTTGACTCTCATGAATCCCCACCCATGACTAAGTCGTCAGCTGTTATTGATCAGCTTTCTTATAGTTTCATGGTTTGACTACACACATAAAACCTGAGCAACTCTTTCACATCCCACTCACTGCATTGTTTATTTGATTTTGCATGAGTGAGTTCAAATACAATTAGATTAGAGTCTAGACTGATAGACACATTAAGTCCTTTGATGGTCAACTGACTGTGTCGCCTCCAAACAAAACATATTTAGCATATCTAATTCAATTTGATGGGCCTTTTCCTCCACTGAGTGTGTTTAATCAGAGCAGGTGCCTCACTGAAATAATGAAGGCATTTTTCCATCAAAAGTTTACCAGAAAGTTTGCAACAGTGTTACACGGACAAAAAACAAACAAACAAACAAAAACATGGAACATATGTTGCAGGCATTCTTTATCCCTTCTGTCCCCAACTCACTGTTTTTTTATTTTTATTTTTATTTTTTAAACATAGGCTACACATTTTATTCATGATGCTAGACAAGTGATCAGAACTTCACTTATTCTTCAATTTATGTGTATTATTATTATTAATTAATAATAATAATAATAATAATTCAGTAAATATTTGTAATATATTGTGTTTTATTGTTAATAACGACAACAACATACCGTTATTGTTATATTGTTATTAGGATTAATTATATTAATTTATTAGTACTTTACTAATAAAATGTAAACAGTAATAAATAGAAAATATTTGACTACTACTAATTTATTATTATTTTAAACAGGAAAATAAAATGTATGTTATTTACTATTAATTAATACTATTTGATTATAATTATAATTACTATAATAATAATAATAATAATGATGATGATGATTTTTAATGTATTGTGTTTTTATTTATTTACACTGTTTATTTATTTATTTATTTACTTAATATATTGTGTGTTTTTTTCATTATTTCTAAAAACAGCAAGATTATTATTATTATTATTATTAGGGTTAATTGTATGACTTCATTAGTATTAAGTAATACAATAGTAAATAGTAGTACATTGTAAATATTTTAATTCAACTTATTATTTTTTTTTCTCAACTAAATAGGTAAATATAAGTACATGGGCAACTGTGGAAAAGGAATAGCCAGCAAGTCTGACAAAACCACACTGGTCATTGTCTGACCATAGGCAGTCTAAAACCAGTGTAAAAATAGGTAAAAAAAAAAAAAGAAGTATTTTTACGATTATGTTTGGTTTTGCTAGTAGTAGCCTACTTTAAAATCATTCAGCCACCAGCCACTTTAAAATCATTATTTAAAGACCTAAACAAAGTCCTTCTCACATTCCATTAGTTGGTTTTAAAGTCTGCCATTTTAACCACTCCCCAGTGGAGACTCGTCAGTCATTCTTATAAATGCACATGCTTGATACATGGCAGCAATTAATGTCTTCTGGTGTTTTCAGTGAATCAGTGCTGGGTTGTGGACGTATAGGGGGCCAGTCAAGGCGCAGACACAGTGCTGTTGGCCCGCAATATTGGCATTGTGAGAGCTCCTGAATAGGGCCATCTGCCCCGGTGTCTGCTGATGGCTGTCTTGGCTGGTTGTTCTTGAACAATAAGGACATGAGGACTGGCTTTGTGGCCAGGCGTCAGGCTGGACAATAGGAGAGAAGGGAGGAATAGAGGCAAGCTAGCAGAGGCCCGGTCTGCAGGCACACTCTGTAAACACTCATTCTAATAAGCCCCTCATAGACAGATTATCACGGCAGGCGCAAACAATGTCAACAATGCTAATTATCTCAAGATGTATACACCAAACATTCACAGTTGTCTTCCTGGAGACATACGTACATACAGCACATACAGACAGAGCGCAAACTATCTCCAGCTAATTATTACACCCACATTAATGGATGCCATAAATTTGCACAGATGCAAAACAGAAAGGCCATTATCAATCGTAGAACAACTAGTGTGAGATACTGGGGATCTTATGGTGATCTGACGTCAGGTTCAGTTGTCTTTACACCTGATATTAACATATGTTTTGAGTGATTCAATCACAAGTGGTTAGCAGTGAAAACCACTCAAATTAAATCTAGAGGTAAGTGAACATTTTTCAAAAAATGCTATTCTTTTGAACTTTTCTGTTCATTAAAAAATAAAAAATAAACCAGATTCCACAAAAATATTAAGCATTGCAACTGTTATACTGATAAGGTCACACTTTATTTTAAGGTCCAATTCTCGCCATTAACAAACCATGAACCACGACTTTTGCCTCAATAAACTCCTAATTGGCTGCTTATTAATTGTAAGGTAGTTGTTAAGTTTAGGTATTGGGTATATTAGGGATATAGAATATAGTCATGCAGAATATGTGCTTTATAAGTACTAATAAACAGCCAATATGTTAATAATAGGCATGCTAATAAACTACTAGTTAATAGTGAGAATTGGTCCCTATACTAAAATGTTGCCACAGATAATAATCAGAAATGTTTCTTGAGCAGCAAATCAGCATATTAGAATGATTTCTGAAGGATCATGTGACACTGAAGACTGGAGCAATGGTGCTGAAATTTCAATTTTGCATCACAGGAATAAATTACAGTTTAAAATATGTTAAAATAGAAAACACTTATTTTATCATAGTTATATTTCAAGATAATTCTGTATTTACTGTATTATTGATAAAAAAGCAGCTTTGGCAAGCATAAAGACACACACACACACACACACACACTTTAGAGCACTTTAGAGAGCTTGTATACTAAAATCCTGCTGGGAATACAGTTTGCTTTATACTTTATGTTGGGGGTATTGGGACAGGAGGGTCAGTTGCCTGAATCTGCATGCTGGTTATGGCTGTTTGCCTTTACTGCTGAATTATGAATATGTGGGAGATTAATTTTTCATCGGTCTCTTAGCAGGAGCCTTAGGCGGCAGGGGAGGAGCGATAGTCATGTGACAGTGGTTGACTCATCTCTAATTGATGTAGTTGTTTGGCAGCTCCTATAGACAGATAGCAGGGTCACTGAGGAGGTGGGGTTTGGATTTGAATCCATTTTTGGAACATGGAATTATTACCATTTAGAATATGAATTAGTGGTCGCCACAATTAACTAATTATGAGAAGTCAAACTGTTTACACTTCAATAATTAGAATTGGCTAGGATGATGATAATGATTATAACTAAGCAGCCAAGACTTTGGAATATGTAGTGATATTATTTAGTGATTTTTCTTTTAATTTTTTTGAAAATTGTGCAAAAATTTTACCTTTAGGGGTACAACAGCTTGTCACTGTGGCAGTACCCTCTACGTTTACATGCCACTAAATAATCAGATTGAAGGCTCAATTAGAATGAAAACCCTTCATGTAAACACCTTAATTGATTCAATTGAGTTTGATCTAAATGAACTTTTGATCAGGTTAGCATTCATGTAAACTGAACTACGTTCAGATTCATCAATCAGTATGTACCTTTTAACCTTCTTTTCCTCTAGGTTTCATAATAGTACTGTACCATAAGAGTACATATTGCTACCTTAAGGATACATAATTACTACTCTAAGTTACTAATGTATTGTACCCCTAAAGGTACGATTTTTGCTCATTTTTTCGGACACTGTAGCTAATTAATTACATATGTTAATTTTCATCATTTTCCTTCTTGAACCTATTTGAATTATTCAGTTGTTTTACTGATAAAACAACAATAAAGTTAGTTCAATTGATTTAAAAAACTTGAATTTAATTGAAAGTCACTCAGAGACTTTTCAGAGAGAGTTTTTAGCTCGTTTGGTGTGTGTAGGTTATGAAACAATATGCCACGCTGTGCCCCCCACAAAATAAGTGTTTTTATATAATTTAGAAATAAGTGTCAGGGGAAATTATGGACAATTATAATTTTCGTCATAGTCATTCATTGTGCCAGTTTAAGGTGACAATTACTGGCATACAAATCCTGTAGTGTAAATTCTAAATAAATCCCATTTGTTCCTCTCTGGGGGGCCCGGCCTGCTGGACTCTAAGTGTGCTTGTTTTGCAGGATGGAGGGAGCATGTCTGGAAAAAAAAAGACTAAAAGAAAACATTTTAGTCTTTTTTTAAAGAAGACTTTGACAAGACTTTTGACAAATGACAAGTCCTTCAGTATGTCCCGATTCATCTTCCAACAACAACAAAAACTATGGTTAGGTGTCCTGACATGTCACTTCCTGTGAAGAGTTCTTGAGCAGAATAAATTGCGGTCACCGACCAAACTCACCAACCACAAACATTATTCTTCACACACTCACACAAACATGCACGCATATTTTGCAAGCACCTTGTTCTCCAGTGACTAATAACCAGAACCACATCAAGTGCAATTAGGATGATTGACGGATGCCAATAGCCTCTTGTCTGGCATTTCAGTTTAATTAATTCCATTGTTTAATCAAGCACAAGATTTAATCTTCGGACTTCAGTTGTATTTTTAATGGAAGGTGGAGGTCCAGAATGGCTGCATGCTTTAGAGCGGCTCGTTGTCGTTGCTTTGATTAGCTCATGATTACAGCCCATCGAACGCGAAGAAAAAAATCACGCCAACAGAACAAACTTTAATGGCACTTTGTAAACATCGTGCAGGTCTAGCCTGCTTTGACTATTGACAAGTTGACTGTGTTATCATTATGTTGTCAAGCTGCCATGGTGAAAAACCATGTTCCCTTTTAGTGGTGTGTAAGTGAGGGAGATGTGTATTCCCAGAATAGACATGAACCTCCGACATATAGAGCCGTTTGCTCACACTGCGACTCTAATTATTTCCATTTGCTGAAATGATCAGGCTCTGACCAATGCATGTGTGCTTTTTTCCCCTCCACTGAACAACCGCTTTTATTGTACCTCTGGCACTTTTATTATTATTATTTTTTTTTTAATTTTTACATTTTTGTATTTTTTATTTTTTAAGACTGGCTGAGATCTTCACCGTTAATTATTATGGCTGTTTGAGAGGTGCAATGAATAAATAAATGATTGAAGTAAATAATCATGTTTTTTTTATGTGGAATTACAAGAAACTTACTAACCACATTTTTTAATATTTAAGCTGACAAACAAAAAAAGTAACAGTAAAATCAGGTATAATAATAATAATAATAATAATAATAATAAATGAGGTAATTTCATAATAATGATAATAATAATAGTTATTGTTATTTTTTATAATAATAATAATTATTATTATTAATTAATAATTACATCATGGCATAATAATAATAATGATTGTTTGTTATTATTGTTGTTTATTTTTATTATCATACTTTTAATATTTATTTTTGGCATGTATAGATGTTTTATCCATATGTCAGACCCAGACTGTCAATTACCCATTAAATTAATCATAAATATGAATTATGTTTAGAACTATGATAATATAATAACCAAATTAATAACCAAGTTTTATCAAAAGTAGTATGTACTTGATTACCAAGGAGACAAAGGTACTTGAAATGTAAGACGTGTGATTCATGAAGAAAAAACAATGTACATATCTTTTGTGAACATAAAAAATGTATTATGTGCCAATCATGCTGTAAATCTGCCAAATTAGATTGGAATATATGTTTAATTGAGTGTATTTTTTAGGTTGAAATCAACCTTAACAAGACTAAGAATAAGTAATGTTATTCCAAAAATTCCATACAATCTATCCAGTATGAAAGTGTGCACTTGAAACGCGTCTGATAGTGTCAGTGTTGTCATAGTGCGGCTGTGTACAGTATCGTCTGCAGCAAGCACAAGCCCTTGTCTCTGTATATAGGACATCTCTGATCTTGGTGTGATTTGCAGACAGCAGAGGGGAGGAATGGCACTGTAACTGTGGTAAAGGCAGCGCTGGCTCTCTGTTTCTCAGCTGGAGTGATCTCCCACCGCGGAGCGCTGGAAGAGGCCTGAGAGGCAGGCAGCAGCGGCCCACTGTGAGGCTGCCTCGCCAGGAAACATTCACTAAAAAGGCCTGTCAGTCTCCACTTTAACTGCCTAACGTAGAGAATGTCACAGTGTGTGAATGGATGTAGGCTTTATAATTTTGTAGATTCATTCCACCCACACATACTGACATTTTATCTTTTTTAAAAATCACAAGACGCAAAAACTACTGACATGAACAGCATAATGGCAGTTGGTAAAATCAGATTTGTTGGATTTGTTAACTTTCACATTTGCCTTACTGAAAGAAGATGATTTTATTCTGGGCTGTTCATATATATATATATATATATATATATATATATATATATATATATATATATTCGCTGTGGGTTATCCATGAACTATTATCATTATGGTTTCTCGTGGTGGATTGTTGCTATAATAACTGTACTGTAAATTGCTTTTGATTGAAATGTCATGTCAGTTAAATAACAGATTAGTAATATAGTTAGTCCAGTCTGCAGTGTTCTCGATAAAATACATTAATGCACAGAAGCCATTTTCTCTGAAAATACATAACGTTTCAGGATTCAGACATGACCAAGAGGGATTCTCTGCTGCTTTATGACATGAAAAATGAAATTGTAAAATGGCAGAAGAAAATAATTTTTGCAGAACGGGTGGTTTCATAGCTGCTGACCTAGATAAGCTCTTATTTTTGACATCTGAGGAAATGTGTACATAAACAACAAAATTAGCCCCTGTGACGTTTTGCTGTAGAGAAACAGCACCACCTTGTGGTCACAATGATTTTGTTCCTCTTAAACAGTGAAACGTTTATGTACTGTAATTTAATATTGGAGGCATCATAACTTTGACAGAAACAACGTTTTATATGTGACAAACAATCTATATATTTATTATAAATATTTATTTTTTTAAACTGAGGGACTGGTGAGCTCTGTTTGTGTGAGTTTGTGTCTTTGCATGTGAGATCATATTTTTTTCTACACCACTGTCCATCTGTTTTTATTGTAGCTGTTTTGCAGCATCTTCTGCTGGTCTGGAGGATAATTATGCCCCGAGGAATGATTGAGGTAAATCTTCCTGTTACACTCATGCTTCCCTGAGGATCTTTGCAGTTACAAAACACACACCATCCAAAATCCACACAAGGTAAATAATATTCCGATGTGCACATTACCTAAAACAGAGCTGCACTCAATATTATTTCCTCATTTAAAAAGTTGTAAACATGAAATCAACAGTACTCTTAAAGCCAAGATGCCCAAACCAAGGTTGGCCCATGATAAACGTTTATTTGGCCTGAATGCCATGCCATAACACAAGAAGGGGGGGGGGGACATGCCACTGAAGAATATCTTCAATTATAATTTAGTTAATTTAGTTTTATTATTTTTTTTGTTTTATTTCTGTATCAAAAAATTAATAATTTGGTTTTATAAAAAAATATGTATATTATTTTTTTTTTGTTTAAAATATTTAACAGGGCTCTACAGTGCGACCATTTCAGTCGCATTTGCAAATAGTTTGAAACAAAGTCACAGCTCAGCCGCTGCGCATCTCCATTCAAACACAGCGGTGTCTCATTTATGAATGAACTGCGTTTTTAAACGAATCTTGTGAGTCAATGATTCATGATTACCCATTCATAAATACAGTCCATTGCTTCATTCCTGAAGCTAATTTTTGATCAAATTTTGGATTATTGATTAGAAGGTGCTCCTAAATATTTGACTGTGCTCCTAAATTTTTCAAGTTAGGAGCACAAGTGCTCCTAAAAAGAAAAATAAGCGTAGAGCCCTGTTTAATCTATTTTAATATAATAGAATTGAAAATAATGCAAAATTTACTTTTGACCATGGCCTGCAAACAAGTTTGATTTTTGGCCCTTCATATTAAAAAGCTTGGGCACCTCTGGTTTAAAGACACCAGTCTTATCACTAGCCTAATTAAAAAAAAATAATAATTAATTGTTGTAATGAACCATGATGTAACGAGAGACTCTGGCTTGACAGACGTGACGTGAGCAGACTCTGGCTCTGGTTTAGTGCCGTGTTCTTTCTCCACGACACCCACAGTGAAAGCAGATCCACTCAACTGCAGCGCAAAGTCTATATATTCAGCAGGGGACCAGTGAACTTTTCCCCCAGGAAGCTGGGAGCAAATGGGCTCATTCAGACCCACCCGAAAAATGTCCTTTAACGCCACATCATTAAAGTCCACCCGGTTAGAAAGTTCACAAAAATCCTGAACATAATCCTCACATCAGTACACGACGAAGACTATGGGAACATGATGGCTACTTATAGCAAACAAGAGGGTCACAAGACAAGAACAAACCAATGGGAAACAAGACACATGACTAAGACAACCAATCAGAACATGACACAATGAACAAGAGAACCAATGGCATGAATACATGAGGGCAAGGGAAGCATGACATAAACAGGGAGCATGACTAAACTACAAAATAAAAGACATGGAAAACATGAACATGAAACAAAACCCAAACACCAAACCCCACATTACACATGATTTATTTTGTGAGGGATGGGGGGAGGACTATGATTTATGTGTGTTTTTTTTTTAGCATTTTAATGTAATTAGAGTTAGATTATTTTGATATATTATTAATTCAGATACGTTAAAGTCATTTGGCCCCTTGGAAATTTGCTAGTGGGCCCCAGCCCCCTGGATGAGAACTACTGGAGTAGATTGTATAGATTTAATTTTTGTTTTATATTAAATTTATGCCACAGATGTTATACATGGTGTTATTTTAATGACAAATGTCAAGAGTGCATTATCGTAACAGACATTTTTCATTAAAATTATGCCATATTCCTACTGCACGGAGGTATGCAAATATGGATGCAGTAAATTGCTGAATGCACCTTTAAGTGCAAAAAAATATGTTCTAGTAGAGACTGTAGAGACTTTGTTGTGGTGATTTTAATTGGGGATAAAGCTGCGAGTCACCGGCAGGATATTATTGAAGAAAACAAGAAAGCACAGTAAAGGTGGTCGTTTTTTGCCGTTAACATAGACTCTGAACCCTGAAGCCTTCAAAAGCTCAAAGCACGGCTGAGAGCCCAGCTCTTCTGCTGCTTATTAATATAAACACGTGATCTGTGAGAAGGAAATGCAAAACAGGTCGAAGAGCTATTTACTGAATGTGTCTTCATGAGCAGTCATATTTTATAGAAGTAACTTCAAAGAGTTAAATTTTTCAGGTCATCAGCAAGATCAAAACATTGAAACGAGCCCTTATGTCCTTCAGGCAGATCTGAATGTGCTGGAGAGGCACTAATTGAGCAAAATAATACAATTAAGGCTAAATCCTCCATTAACGAAGTGTTCAAGGTTGCTTACTCTGTGCAGAATTGACTCTTGGCTGGAGACTGTTATCATGCTGATTTAAAAGGAGCAGCGTGTTAACGAGCAATCAATTATGCCCCTCAAAGTGTAGATGTGTGTGTTTGGCAGGGCAGGGCAGGGATGATGAAGGGTTAATGCATTTATATTTACTACACCCCACTGGGGTGCCAATGCAGAGGCAGGATGTAGGAAATGTCAGTGGGCACAACAGTATTCACAGATTTGTCGCCTTCGTTTAGATGTTTTCATTCAGCTAAACACATCTGTAAAGTCATGTACACAGAAGATCCAGTTCTGCCTAGAGGTTTTTAGACAACTAGTAAGTGTAACACATTTGCTTCTTGGTTGACCAGGTAATTTTGGCTTATTCTTTACTGTGGTTTCTTTCATTTGATTGCCATAAAGGTAGATGTTTGTTCATCCTAGGCTTTTAGCCAGCAGGTGTCACCCTGCAGCGTTTGCTGAGCAGACTTGAGACTTGTAGGGATATTTAACCCAAAAATAAAGATCTGTCATCATTTACCCGTTTATGTCATTCCAAATCTTTATCAGTTTCTTTCTTCTGGGGAACAAGAAAATATTTTGAAAAATGCATTTTCATCAAGATGTTTTGTGTTCTGCAGAAGAAAAATTTGTACAGGTTTGGAATTACATGAAGGTGAGTAAATGATGACAGAATTTTAATATTTAGGGTGAACTATCACTTTAATATCCTTTTAGTACAGTGGTTCTAAACCAGGGGTCGGGGGCCTGTAGGGGGCTTTAAAAATGTCTAAGGGGCCTCAAAATGACTTAAAAATAATTTAAGAGTAAACAAGCGTTAAAATATGTAGAAACAACAAGATATTTCTTATTTTAATTCACCCCCTAAACAGAGTTTGTTTTTCTGTGAATAATTATAAAAATGTGATTTCTAGATTTGGAAAAGCCATAAAAATTAATAATAATAATAAAAAAAACTAAAAACATTTTATGTGCAGTTTTCTAGTTTCTAGACAGGAATAAAATGAGTAAAATAAAATAAATATATTTATTTATCCTAAATTCTTATCTGGTAAATTAGGAACAAAAAATACAAAAGTCATAGGATGTTGTTGTGGACAACGGGAAGCCTTGGAGTCAAAAGGGTTGAGAACCACTGCTTTAGTGAACTATTACTTTCTAGTGCAGTGTAATTACTTGGCACAAGCACAAAATTAGAAATGGTTCAAAATAAGGATTTTTTTGGAGTGCTTGTGATAATGAGGAGGAATGCCATTTGGTAGATGTAGGGTTTAGGTTAATGACTATAGTCAGGACTTTTCTTCTGCTATTCATCATATTAATGGTTTCTCTGTAGCCAGTTATGATCAGATCCATTATAAGCAGACACGTTAATAAATAACAATGAAATCAGATTTGTGTGTGAAAGTAGATAAACTGGCTTGAGAAAATGGTGAATAATGGGTTTAAAGAAAGAAATTCACTAGAGCAACAAAGGGAGTAGATTTATTTATTTTTTTTAGTTTATCACTTGTCTTGCAGAAGCTGTTCAGAAGATTTGGTTTCTGCTGATTATAAAGCACATTTTGAACCCTGAGTCCCTTCCATAGGCCAATGCATTGCAGGATAGACAGTGAACAAGAGAACACTTTTGTCAAGAGAACTCTATCCTGCTGTGTTCCTTGCTTTTTTGATTACTTGTTTGCATTCATTTTTAAAGACCTGAATGCTTAAGTGCAGTATCCAGCTACACTTCTGTCTGTTATCTCTGCAATCACAGCAATACCCTCCCTCTCAAAGTAGCAAAATGCATCACTAAGAAAGACAGTCTTTTGCCCTTTCAGTTCTTTGTAAGTGTCTACACAAAAAGAGTGTGAGAGAAAGAAATAGAGTCAGTGGATCAGAAAGAAGTTGAGGCTGGTGTATTATTTCACTCGTGACACTTCAAATGAATGCAGATGGTGGTTGGGTAAAATTACAACAACGTGAGGGTGTCCCTTTTTTCTCAGGTCTGTGACTGATATGTGGATAAGATGTGTAACAATGAGCCTGCTGGTCCTGACATTCTCTGTCTCTCTAAAAAAAAAAGTCTTTGTCAATCAAAAACGTGCCGGTCTGAGCTGTGGCACAGTGGTAGTGCACAAGCTCAGGGTTATAGTGCTCCAGTGGGGACGCAGCTCTGGAAATGTTGTCAAACCAAAAAATAAAAAAACAGAAATATTTTCCATGCTATCTTGTGTTTCCATGTTCCAGAAGTGTGACCAGGTAGCATCCAGTCATGAAAAACCTGCCAGGCGTATCCTTTAGGCCCACATCTACATCTGCTGAGCTCCAAAGAAAGCTCTGCAGATTTCCACAGGATTGGAACACCTGTCAATCATAAAATTCTTAAAATCCCTGTTCCCTTGCCTGGATGTTTCTTTAAAAAATTTTGATATTTTAGTAATGCTTGAAGTTACAGTACCAGTTATCTCTGTTTACCACATTTTCCCTCAAAAACTGCTAATATACGGTATGGAAATAACAGTCAGGGCCAATTGGGTCAGATTACCCCAAAGTGTAAAAAAAACCCAGTTGTCAGAAACTGACATTTTTTTTAACTCTTCTCTGGTGACGTGTTTTGATTGTGTCAGTGTCTATTTTGTGGACATGGAAAAGCTACAATAGGTAAACATGTCAGCTGTGTGAACGCTAACAATATTGATTTCTTGATTTGAATCAATCTTCGTTTTGTTGACATGATATCGATTCCTAATTTCCATTCTCGATCTTAGTCTGTGCTGTTTTCTGTTGATGCATGAACAAAACTAAACATTACTTGTAGTGTGCCTGCCATCCAATTGTTACTTTTGATATGAAACAAAGTATCAAACAATAAAAATGTTAAAAAAAAAATCAAAACAATAAATGTAGTGTAATGTTTTTTTAATGTGGCATGACAGATAGCTGTAGCCACATTTACTAAATATGTACTATATTACATATTCAATATATTTTTTACTTAACCTGTTAGTGATGTCTTTGTTAAATGCGTGTCTTTATTCGTTAATGTAAGTTTATATTACAGCCACCATTGAAATGTTTATATTGTGAGAGACATCTTTACATAATTAAAAAGTTGATAAACTGCCTAATGTGTAATTTAAATGTTTGTTTTTATTGGAGTGTTGATTATAAATAAATCTGGTTAATTAATTCATTAATAAATAACCCCAAAATAAATTTTGGGGTTTTTGGATGAATGAAAACTTTAATTTTGGTTTCTGTGATTCAGTAAAAAAAATCATTTCAGTGGATATAGGCCTAATCTATATACTGCATATTAGGGCTGCACGATAAATCGCATGCGATATTTAATGCGCATCTTGTCAGAAAGCCGGTTCTGTAATCAGCGGTAAATCTCCATCACCTGCGTGCTTTCACATTGAGCAGCATTAACTACGCAGCTCG